>NC_092702.1:28178932-28361432 GCF_964275005.1 Diadema setosum | reverse complement strand
AGTTACGATGTTCTTTTGGATGATTTTGAATCTTTACTGTGTAGTTCTCTTCAATTAGATTATTACTACAATTTTATCTAATTTCATCTAAATGTTGGTCAAATGTTATATTTCTTATACTAACCTTACCAGTGGAGAATAGGATGTGACAATTAATAGATAAATGGACCATTTCACTGACTTTCTATGACAATACTGCAGCAACCTTTCTTATTCATAAAAGAGCGTTGATTATTTCTTGGTTTTGGCCTAAAAGCGGCGTATGCTTTTGTGAGATTGTGCGGGAAAAGGTTAAGAGTTCGTGAAGGGGGAAGAGTGGTGAATAAACACATGTCAGGCATACTCAATATTATTGTTGTTATTACTATTATTATCATCATCACGATTATTATCATTATTATCATTATTATCATTATCATTATTATTATTATTATTATTATTATTATTATTATTATTATATTATTATTATTATTATTATTATTATTATTATTATATTATTATTATCATTATTATTATTATTATTATTATTATCATTATTATTATTATTGTTATTATTGTTATTATTATTATTATCATCATCATAATCATTATTATTATTATTATTATTATCATCATCATCATCATTGTTATAAATGTACACATGAGAATTATGTCTCATGCAGTATTATGGACATCAGGTCTGTCGTTTTTTTTTTTGTTTTTTTTATTTTTTTATCCAGTCAGGTAAGTAATAGTCCAACATTATAGGCGTGCTGAAAGCCCCTTGGGCACATTCAAACACTGTGACAAACATAATTATATCCTGTTCGAATACAGACGGGCTCGATCAGAGTAATGGCGGAATAGCGTATACCTCTACCGATATATCGTTACATTCTTCTCTTTTTTTTGGGGGGTTGTTTTTTTAAGTTAGATCAATATGATTGGGATGGGATGGTGGAGTGGGATAAGAAAGAGAATGCATAAGACAAGTGGCAAACTCATTTATAAGTAAGCGTGGGACTTCAAACTCTTTTCTTCACGGGGATTTAAATCGTATAGTAAGTGCCTAAAAAGTCATGCGTGATTGTGGGCATAAGGGCTGGAATTTGCGTTGAAAATTCACAATAAGTCATAGGTATTACGTATAACGATTGCAAGGCTAAAAATGCCTACTGCATACCAGTAGAATGACTTTCCCATGAAAAGACTGATATAGAAGCACTATGATCATGTATTATTGCGAAGCCACCGTCCCAGATAAGCTTTGCTTCATGTGTTTGTTTGTTTGTTTGTTTGTTTTCTTTTTGTTCTGCTTTGGCCAGATGCAATGACTATCGTAATTACAAATGATGGCAAAGTGCCTGTATCGACGTAAATAAAACAGCTCGTCTAAAGAATTTTATGAACTTGAAAATATCATGGTATTATTGTATATCAAGTATCTCAGAATTCAGCAGATAAATTTTCTAATTATAAGTTCACGTAACTTGTGCTTAATAACTATGCTTGCTTTTTTGTTTATTTGTTAACGCTTTTTGAGTAAAAAGTCCAAATAAAAACAACCAACCACCAAATAAACAGAAACGAAAGAAAAGGAAAAATATAAAGCTGCACATGCTGCATCAGAAGAAATTGCGAAGATTGTGTTCCCAATTTACGATAGAAGTTATCCCTCCGAGTCATTGAGAAGATAAATTGAACCCCCTCCCCCTCCCTCCTCGTCAACTCCCTCTTCCCCATCTCCTTCCCTCCCTCCCCCCCCCCCCCTCTCTCTCTCTCTCTCTGGAATATTCAAGCAATCTGACGTTACTTCCGCACGAAATCCAAAGACGTCGCACTGCTTCTTTCTGTGCCACGGTTTCCCATCGTACTGTGTGTCGATAAAGTGCATGGATATCCTCGGGCGGAAATTAATGGATACATCTTTAACATGTTTAAGTGATTACACTTGTAGCACACGGTTCTCAGTGGCGCTTTTATATCCCAGATACGTCATGGATACTAGTCTCTCACTCTTGCCGATGGGCGCATGCGCACTGCTCATATCTCAATCCCTTAATAGGACCTACAAACAGCCGGCATGAAGCGGACTCTAAAAAGTCGTAACGTGTAAATTCAATTTCAACCATTATATAAGTTTTATATTTTTTTTTTAACCAATGGGATCTTCAAATTCCTTTGCTGAAAAGAGATGTTAACATTTCACAAAAGAATTTTCTTAACTCTTTTTATCTTAAATTGTCAGCCTAAAAACAAACAAACAAACAAACAAAAAACGCGCTGCATTCAATGAAGAAAAGACGGTGTGTCTACACTACCGAACCTTAGGAATCACCAACCTGTTTTTCGTTTTCGGATTAACCTTCGGGATAACAAACCTTACACAATGTACGTGTATTACGGTTTTTCGGAATAACGAACTGTATAACCCTTTGGAATAAACAGAATATATTTCATACATAGTTACGTCACTACGGACGGAAGACATGATGAGACAACATAAGACAAGATAATACAAAATGATAAGAGGGATAGAGGGGGAGAGAGCGAGAGAAGGAATAATGGATGGGAATAAAAACCATTACAGACGCTACGAAGGCGGGGACTACAGAAAGCATGAAACAATTATAACAAACATTGTGTCTCAACAGGCCGAATTTATGGATTAGAGGATACCATCAATACAGTTACATTTTTCCATGTCAACCTAACCGCAATTCTAACAGGAATTAAGCGCGACTCGATATGAGGGATGGTGGTAAACCTATCAGATCCCTCATAATTGGCGCGACATGCCACAATAATAGGACAAGATGATGGAGGGGAATTTTCTTATTTCATAGAACATAAATCGAACGAAACGGAAAAAGAAGCAGCGAGGAGTATAAGGAGAGGTGTCCACTAATATGCTATCAATGATGACCGTCTCCTGAACGGCAACCGGCAAAATAACAACGCCTTTTAATCCAGCTCTTTAATAGTCATAATATTGTGCCCTTCAATATTATGTAACCACATACGAATGGCATTCAACTTTCGTTTTGTTTTATTTCATTTCCAACACATGCTTACATTTGAATACACATAAGCCTATACTGCACAATAATGCAATGGAAAACAAACAATGAATCATAATACAATTTTATAATTTCAAGAAGAGTACAGAAAAAAAAAAGAGTTGGAAATGAAGGGGACTGCTAAAAAGCTTGTAGTTTGCAGTCCCCTCATTAAAAAAAAATGTAGTTACAAAACTAATAAAACGATGTGAAGAGAGTACAGCAAGTCAGAGACGAAGTACACACAATAATGCAGACACATTAACAAACACGAGACAGCTCTCTTGTAATGAGAGAAAGAGGAAAGACCAAAGAACTCTGGAGGGGGAAAACCCTCACTGTAGATGTTTACTGCTTGGCCAGCTTCTTCTCAGAGCTCGTTAAGAGCCATACAAGGGAATAAGGTCGAGGGGACTGTCCCAACTTCAAGGAAAGAACATGTGGAAAATTAATCCTTCGTTCATCCCCATTCCTTCCCTACCCCATCCCCTTCAAAGAAATACCACTGCAGTGGCGGATCCATCAGAGGGGGCAAAGAGGGCGCGCGCCCCCTCTTTATTTTTTATTTTTTGTTAAAACAAAAGAAATAAAAAGAAAAAAAGGAGCACGTGCGCCCCCACCCCTTTAATTTTGTAAAGGCGCCTCCCCTTTACGGAATTCCTGGATCCACCCCTGCACTGGTAAGTAGAGCTACGCCGTTTAGCCTCAACGATCTTACACCGTTAATATTTCGTTCATGATGGTAATGGTGAGACAAACTTCCTTCCCAGTTGCAGTCCTTCGCTCCATAAATTTTAGAGACAGTGTTGTCGTGCTGTTGTGCGTGAGTGTGTCTGTATGTGCAAATTAGGGCACGTACGTGTTCATGTGCAAGTGTGTCTGTGTTTGTGTGTGCACATTTCTTTATAAGACGTATATCAGTATAGACATAGTGTGCGTGTTTAAGAGAACACCATACAAATGCTTCTAAACAGCTATCTTTTTTTCTTTTCTTTTTTTTTTTTTTTTGTCAGAAAGCGATGATAACAACATGCAACCCAACCTCCGTCGCTCTTCGCACCAGGACAGGCTGTTGGAAGTAGCATACCACAGGCAAACTAGCACTGTATCTTACAAAAAGGGAGCTTGAATTATACAAGTTGCTTGCATCGATATACAACCTAATAAAACGTGACAAATTCGTCCAACGGGGCCCGCTAATCGGGTTGATTGAAACTCGGTGTTCGTTTCGAGATCGTTTCGAGATTAGGTGCAGTCAGAAAAACCCTTTTCTAACTCAGAGCTTTCTCCATTCTGATTTTGGAGTACCACAAGGCTTTGACAACACAGGTACATAATGACGCATTCAAGATCATTAATGAGAAAGGCTGCATGACGCATTGTAGGCACTACTTGGGAATGCTCTTAAATGATACTGAAAAGATTGCACACGCATCCAATGTAGGACCCATAAATACTCCTTGCAGGCGGATGATTGATTTTATCACTAACTATCAGCATCTGTTCTTCAAAGTAGGCCTATTACTCGTCCTCCTGCCGTGAACATGCACGGATGTAAACGACAGCTTAAAAAAAAAATCATCATTATGAACAACAATAACAACACTAACAACAACAATCAACAAGAACTTTATGCTTGATTATTGCTTAATACCAGCGATGAATGCAGGCGAGACGACTCGACGCGCAACAACAATACAAAATGAGCGATATACTCCCGTTGGAACATTCTATCTCTTGTTCACGAGCTATACAGAGCGAAAAATATCACCGTAGAAACGGTTCGCTTTCAAAATTCAAGTACACCGTTTGATGTCATCCCGTTTCTTTAAGAGAACTCGAGGAATTACCAGGCTGGTGCTGATGGTGATGGTAATGCCCGCATTATCACTTTTCTCCAGAGATCATTACTAGTCGGACGCGATGACATAGAAATGCATTTTGTAACTGACACCGTATTGAAGGAATCAAGGAAGAAATAGTGCGTGGGAGCAAGCAAACAAGCATAAAACTCCCAGTACCCCACCCCCCTCCCACTCCTTCCCCCGAGTAGCTCATGTGCTTGCCGGTAAATATAAACCACCTTCACTACCTACGTCTTTCGGGAATCGGCTTTTGCATTCATAAACGATTATAATGATCGCCGTGGGCGCTGATATCTCCGTTGAATATTCGTTACGATTTTCTCGTCATGCTAAACCAAGAGAAAGAGAGACAAGACAGAGAGATAGAGAGAGGGGGGGGGGGGGAGATAGGGAGATGGGGGAGCATGCACGGGAGGAAACGTTGGGTGCACATGGGCTGGTGGAGGAACGTTCCTTAGTATTAGTGATATTGCCAATAAACTTTGTGAACCGTACCACTGGAAACATAAGTCTTGCATGTAGAATAAGAACGCGTACAAAAACAGCAAATCAATGAATTGTGATGCTCGTATTTCGTTCCTTCGTTTTGTCCGTTTTGGGTTTAGGCTCAAGTAAGTGTTGTTAAACAACACACAAAGATAACACAACACGCACTGTTGATGACACTCACACAAATCAATTGTGATGCTGTATTTCGTTCCTTCGTTAAGTCCGTTTTGGGCTTATTCTTAAAGGGGCACTCCAGACGATTTTCATAATTTCACATCATGTAATAGGTCTACATAAATCGTCAACCCCATGTATTAATTTGTGGAATTTATTGTGGTTCTTGAGCACAGAAACAATACTTTGAAAAGCCTTAAACAAATTGCACTGAACAAGGATGATGACATAACATGTGATGAGGCTCACATATTTCAGAAGCTTGTAGCAGTTTAATTCCACATTCCACTACTATACCGCTTGCTTGCGAGTTCACCTGTGTATAATCTATGCATGCCTTCTCCTTTTGTTCTGCTGAATCTTGAGCCCCAACTCATGCATTCTTATGGTCTTATGGTGACTCTGCCATGTCATCATCCTTGTTCATTCCAATTTGTTCTAAATTTTGAAAATATTCTTATTCTTCATCCCGATTATCATATATTCTGAAACTCTGTCCTCAGTATAGATTATAAAGTTGTTCAAATGTAAAAATCTGAAAATCATCCGGAGGTCTCCTTTAAGTATATAGCGCTAAGTGTTGTAAACAACACACAAAGATGACACACAGACACAAACAAACACCCAAACCTCTTAGTGCTTACAAACAACCATCAACCAGTCATGCAAAGATAACAAGCACTTACGAAATTAACGAGGAATGATAGGCTGATGTGCCTGCAATGCGTAAGAAACCGGCAAGGGATCATCTCGGAATAGAAAAAAAAAAGAAGAAAAGAAAAGCCACCAGGTTGTGATAGCCGCGGTAGCCGAAGTAATCCTTCATTAGGACGCCGACAACGTCCAGTGCAAACTTATCATGACCTGATTGGCCTTTAAGGAAATTTAAGTTGTTGCTGTTGTTGGGGGTGGTGATGTTCTTTCTCGGTATAGAATTTGTTAGCTTGCTTTTTTTCTTCTTTTTTTTTTTCAACTTTCAACTTTCAACTTTATTTTCACCTCCATCAAAATGAACAAAGAAATTTATTTACATTGCATATACACGGGATATTTGTGATATAGAACAAAATTTGAAAAGGTACATAAGAAAATTATGAAAATGAAAAGTAGATGTGATTACATCTTTGTTAAATACATAAAGCGTATAATACAAGTCAACTAAGGATGAGGATGGAAGTGGAGGGTCCCACTAAGAAGCAAAGCTTGTACGATATGGGACCCTCAGAAAAATACACAAAACTTCAATATAAAACACAATAAACGAACCGATGTCAACTGACATCAAAATGATTGGGAAGAGGAAAAAGAGAGAAAAGGAAAGGAAAGCAAAAGAGGAAAAAAAGAGGAAAAAAAGGGAGAAAAAAGAGGGAACTACAGCATGTGCCATCGTGGACGCAAGCAATCTGGATTTCATAATGTAAAATAAGTGATAAAATTTTTTTTTGTTTTTGATTTGGTGAAATCAAAAAAAATTTTTTTTTTGATTTGGTGAAGATTTTAATGCACAATAAATCGTCAAGAGGAAATGGTAAGACTCATCTGCATAAGATATGAACGTATTCAAATAATGTTAGCTCTATGCATCGAAATTGACGGTGTTTTTTATGACTTCTATGATGAGCCTTACATCAGGATGATATAGCTTTACCTAATAGATTATCAGGTAATGTAGTTTCACATTAAGCAATGTTTATGTTTTTCTAAACAACATTCTAATTCTAAACGTTTTTTGAACACTCCAGTTGAATCGCTAGATAGCAACGAACTATTACATAAATATTTTTCTTTTGCCCTAGAAAGGTAGATTTAAGTGAGCATTCCCTCAATTCATCATACAAATACTGTAACTATTACTTTCATTACGTAAAGGGATGGTATTGGTTGAGGTGATGATTCAGTTTTTAACTTTTTGCCAGATACTTAGAAACCACTTTCCCATGTTAAAGAGCATACTATTCTATAAGAGGAATTCAAAGTTTCTTGTTTTGATGAAGAACGGTTTTGAATGGCTGATATAAAAAAAAAAGACACCAAAGTAAAACAAAGCGATCCTAATAAAAGGTGGGTCCCACCTTTTATTAGGAACGTTTTGGTTTGGATGTATCTGCCATTTCAAAACCAAAAGGTAAAGGTGCAAAGTTGATCCCATTTTCCTTAAGAGTGCACTCCTCTTAGACATGATACTAATAAATATAGACGGAGAGTTCGTGGTGGATATTCCGTGGTCTTAATCCCATTGGCCACAACAGGTCCGACCTGACTGTGAAGAGCACCATTCTGGTTAATACACAACTTGTTTATGTTTTCCTCCGCAATTCCGAGAAAGAAACGAATACCCATAATGTTCGATATGGAGTCGTACTTACGCAAGTCATTCTCCTGTTATGATAACAGTGAGACTTTGGGCAAACAAGACTTTAGCAGACGAGATTTAGCCTCGGATGTAAAGTGTGCTGTTAAACATTAAGTTTCACAACTCGCATACAAGCATCTTCAGTGGTAACTTATCGTCCAAAAGCCCCTAAAAATAAATCCCAATACGATGTCCTGCCAAGGAGGATTATACTTTATACAAGAGTGACTCTCAGAGTAAACGGGGTCATGTCGAATGAGTTCTATTAATACCTTGTGTGAAATCTGGGTTAAGAACGGGGGGGGGGGGGAAGAGTTTTTTTTTGTGTGTGTGTGTGTGCGGGGGGGGGGGGGGAGGCCCCCCCCCCCCCCGCCATCCCCGTTAAAGTTGACGGCCACTGATTAAGCGGATTAAACATTCGTAAAGGGACGCCTTCGCGCCCTCCTCTCAGCTCGGTAAATCTGTCAGGACCATTGGCGACTACACCGCCCAGGATGCAATAATGATTTTGCAAACCACCTGTCCTTTGGGGGTTAAAAGGAGTTTTCACTTTCATCAAGCCACGTGTACAAAAAGCACACACAACGACTTAAAAGTGGAGGTGAAATTATGATCGTCAATTCAGTTGCAAAACCATACATCAATCATGCCTTGGCTTTTCATGTCCGCGAAAAGGGTCTCATCAGATATCCTCATGCACTATCATGATCTGTGATGCTCGGTTTTCAATCAGGTAGTTAATATCAATTTGATAATCTGGCTTCAAATTGCTAAAAACTTGCGGCTCCATATATTATACGTACAGCACATGGATACACCGAGGAAAGATTTCTATGATGAGCTCCGATAACAATAGAATGTGATAATGACGAATGCTAAATGCTGTCTATGATGTATCATAATACAACTATTCGAGACGGGGGGGGGGGGAGGGGTTACTATCTCCGTGTGCTATATAACGATCATTTCGTTCTGTATAAAATGGGCCAGCGCAATCTCTTATTCAGCAATGTTATCATGACTATATACATCAATTTTGTTTGTTTGTTTTTCCAAATACTTATACTAAAACGAGCAAACAACAAATAAAACCCATCCGACAGTAAACTTAATAAACATTAAACATAATGATATGAGCATAAGATATATACCTCATAAAACAGCGAAAATGGCCGCTTTATATATCCTGATATAGGCGCACTCATTTGACATTTTAAGGCTCAACGTTTTATACGCCTTGACTTCACTTATCCCAAAACGCTCAGATTTGTTTCGTGTCTGCCTTGTAATCATCGCTGAGTCGCATTAGAGGTCCTTGCCAACTTTTAAATCCATAATCCCAGATGAAGGGATTGGTTTTAATGATGCTCAGGCTTGCAAAATGTGGTCGTGATGTTTATTGGTTGGAGTCTGCCCATAAAGTGGTAAAAACAAGATGGTTAAGTGTTATCATAAATTTACATTTCAAATCACACTTCTATTTACAATGCTGCCAGGACACTCTTATTTCACACCACGTGCATCGATTTAAAACCATATTCACTCCAAGATAGTGAGTGTTTTCCAAGCGCCAGCAAAAAAAACCCAAAAAACAAAAAAAAAACCCCAAAACCAACAACAACAGCAAACACAACCAGAAACAAACAAGGGCAACCAACATCTCCGGAGTTAGTCGCTTTTCCGTGTCATACCAGACAAACACACTAAAACAAACAAATACACGAATAAACAAACATTAACGAATACTGAGTATACCATACACGGACACACACTTAGAAACACACAAACACACGTTAAGAAATACACGCTATATAGATCGTAATGACAATCACCTTTCACCTTGCATAATCAAAAGATAATGTCCTATTATCATTTCTCTATATCCCACACCTATTGATCAACACGCTTTCAAGTCAAAACAGCAGCCAAGGCATGATGGACAATATGCGACCACGGAGGACAGACTCTTGTGAAACACTTTGCATCTCCAAGGAGACCATGGGGAAAAGCGATAAGGGAAAATACCGATTTGGCGCCGGTCGAGAAGTCGGCCAGTGTATCGGACACCGGAGGTATCGGTGAATGTACCCAGTCGCACTCTTGACTTCACGATACATCGACCTCCTTCGTGTCGTCTGCAGAAGCGGATCAGCGATGATTCCGATGGTAAAGATTCGCAATACGCCGAGGTTGAAGCAAGAACTGGGTTCTCTTACTCAACTGGAACAAGGAAAAAGGAATTCAGCCTCCTCTTCCTTTCACTATGTAGTATATTTATTGTACTGTACTGTACTGTACAAACAGCACCCACATAATAAGCGATAGTTTAGTGCTTACAATGACAAATATTTCAACTCTAGATATTAAGGAAAAGAGCAAATGTAAAGCAACATATTCATGAGCATCATTGTTTTCTTTTCTCACTCCTAAAATGAACAGATTATTTCACACTGTAGTAAGAATCCAGTGTATCCTTGTTTGTATGACTGAAAGCCTCCTGTCACTCTATCGAATGTACACATACAAACACACATGCACCCACACACACACACACATACATACATACACACACACACACGCACACACACACACAGACACGGACACGGACACACACACACACACACACACAGACACGGACACGGACACACACACACACACACACACAGACACGGACACGGACACGGACACACACACACGCACACACACACACACACACACACACTATAACGGTTACCATGCTATCAAAGTGAAGGTGAGCGGGTAGTCATAGTACGACGTGTCATTCGCATACACTCGAGTCATTTTGTTTTCTCCAGATACAGCTATTTCTAATACTTGTAATCTGGCATTAACCATTAAAATTCGCTCGGTGGCGCCATCCCTGGGGGTACGGACTTAGACATTGCAGGTGCGTGACACACAAATCGCCATGAAAGCGGGCGAAATTATGAGATTCGTACTGGGAGCGACAGACCACAAATCAGAAAACGTGCTATTTGTCATCTGTTCTCAACGATTTATCGAAAAAAGAAATCCATGACAGCTTTACGTTCCCCCCTTCTTGAATCTTTTTTTTTTTTTCCTTCTTCAGAAGGTTTCATTTTATGCAGCTGCGTTATTTTTCCGGCCTAATTGCGGCTGAAGTTTGGACAATATACAAGTTCCATTAAATGTTGTGTGATTTCATCCTTGTTACATGAAATCCTTATTTAGCTTGGGAACTGAGAACAAACAAAATGGCAGAACTTCGATTTGGTTCTGCGGGGCTTTGACTGCAGACATCATAAAAAAACATATGTGCAATTAAGATTTATAGACTATATGGTTAGGGCATTGTGCAACGAAAAATGTTGATAATTACATTAATGACAATTTAAAATGCCACACACGCACACATACACACACACACGCGCGCAACAAACAAAGAAACGTACATAAGATTATTACAAACAGAGAATATAAAATGTTCGGTGGACTTAACTTGTCATTTTCCTATACATGATCTATCCGTCAGGTTTGTCTGTCTTTCCATAAAAGCAAATTCTCTGTCGATGGTTATATTCACTGACTTCTGACGTCATAAAGCCCGCTTAATTTTCAGCATCATCTCTTTCTTAAGGGTTATTTACTTCTTCTCCCAGCAGTCATTCCTATCGCGTTAGTTTTCTGGTGAGAAGATACAATTGGGATAGTGTACCAATAATTTCACGTTCTATTCTTCTCCTCCCTCCAAAAAGATAAATAGATAAAAATGCGAAAATTCGCCTGGAATCTATGCATAACTCGTCAATTGTAGCTGATTTGTAACAGTTTTATGAGTTTCTATAAATACCCTGTGGGATACTTTGAAATGTGATATCTCCTCTGGAATGTTCATGATGCATTTCGGTCAAGTATGATAATAACGTATACATGGCTGCTATCATGGCAAGCGAATGACATTGATTACAAATGGCGCTATAGAAGAACCGTGGGTCACGCATACAGATGTGTGCGGATATTCGTGTATCACAAACAATGGTTGACAGTGTCTAATCCACTGAGACATAACACCTATATATCCAAACGCAAGGAATCATTAATAAATTAAAATATTATTTTCCATCATCCATCCATCCTTGTAATTTTGTACTCCATTTTGATTTTTCCCTTATACTTAAATTATGGTATTTTCGCACGGGATCACACACATTCAACATATCGCGATAGAATATTTCTCCAACAGAAGAAAAAAAATTATCTGCGAATAATTTGTCATACGTCTTTGGAGAGCTCATACTGATTTTTTTTTTTTAATAAGGCACAAACAAAATCTTTGATTTATTTCATCATTAAAGGGGATGGCTAGTAACTAATCAGTGGGAATGCTGGGGGATGATTGTTCCAATCCTTGTGGGATCCATTTAAGAGTACATTATGTATCTATTGTTGTGTGAAAATTATTTGCTTCAGAATGGTCTCATATTCAAGCAATGTGCAGTTCAATTGCTGTACAGTGTCGGGGCGATCGTTAACGATCGCCCCGTCACTGTACAGGCATGCTAACCTGGAAACACTAAACTGCACATTACTTGAATATGAGACCATTCTGAAGTAAATAATTTTCACACAACAATAGATATAATGTTTGTACTCTTAAATGAATCCTACAAGGATTGGAACAATCATCCCCCACCATTCCCACTGATTCCCAGTTACTAGCCATCCCCTTTAAGTCAATTTATATACAAGCTAGATTATCAAACTCCGCCTCCTATTTGTCTGACACGTAAAAAAACAACAACAAGCAAACAAATAAGTTCTAGAATATCCAACCCGCGTCTCGATAGTAATACTTGACTGTATTAAATCTGCACCAAGTATTACATCATTAAAATCTAAGCGGAAATCTTTGGTGTTGTTTTAAGTTCCTATAATGAGTCATCAACAGAACCATCTTCAACCTAGAAATTTTTAATCATTCAAGTATTTTTACGGGTTGTTTACGTTTTGATTGACAGAATTGGTCCAATCCAATTCTGATGCTGCACCCATGGCGCGTATTTCTTCTATCTGTGAAATTTGTGTTTTCTGCGAGGTTTAGTTTCTTTTCATTAACAATTTCCTTTACCAGTTCAAAATGATCCGTTTCAAACTCAACTCATGACTCCTTCCTACTCCCCCCCCCCCCCCCGCCCCATTCCTTGCTGTAAGAAGGTGACCTTGAGTTTCTCTGGATGTAGCCAATTGTTTTTTTCTGTATGAAACCTTATTAATACGTTTCTGCCTCTAAGGTGAACGCATATTACAAGCCCTGCTTTTCAGCTTCCCCTTTATTTTCAACATTATTTAGTGGAAAAATCATGCATCTTGGGGTCACAACCTATTTTAATTGTGTACTTACACTATATAATATTTAGAATATGTAAAGAATTACTTTTTTAATGATGATGTTCTTTACTGAAAATGAGAATGAAAACAAAAATATCGAACTTGTATTACTTTTATATATATATATATATATACATATATATATATATGTATGTATATATATATATATATATATATTGACCCAAAATACATTCACGCAGCGCATTCTATATTCACTATGTTTAACCGAAAGTTGCATTTGATATCATTTATGCTTGATCGCATATTGCATTTTATGCAATAAGACCCTGGTGAGGTTTGACCACTTTCAGCCTACAAGAGGTCTTCCAAAATTTGACTTCGCGCCAAGCTGATCGATCGGGCCGACATTGATTTGACTAGCCGCAGCAGCGTGCAGGCTCGCGGTAATTCGACCCTATGAGGACAGACGCTAAACGACAGTCGCACCGTGCGAAAACTCGACTTCTGGTGAAATAATAATAAATATCCAGTGACGGCTGAAAGAATTACATTATTGAGCATCTTGACAAGAAAGGACCAAAGAAATAAGCCAATATCTGAGAACGCCCATTATCTGCATCGATAATGCATTGATTAACCTTTAACTATTGGCGTGTAATCCATCATAGTCAAATACCAATACTGTCTGGTGTAATATTCAGTCTGCCAGTAGCAATGCTTAGCTATATAGCTTGTTTACATCATCATACAGTAACTGTAAAGCTTAAGATTGAATGTAGTCTTTCTCTCTTTCAGTCCATATTGCTTAATTACTGACATCAAAATTTGCTCTGATTACTAGAGTATAGGAGATAGGGCCTAAATACAATAACGACCAAAGAAAAATTAGTACTAGTAAAAGGAATGTCACCAGTAATGTCACTGGCCTATATAGTTTGGTTACTTTTTTTACACTTTGATTTGAATATGACCCTACTTCGTCGTTTCCTGCTTGACCATGCATTCTGCGAACTTGACCCATTCTACGGCAAAAAATAATCATGTGTGGCATGCGATTCACATCCTTTGAGTCAGCGTGTAAATCGCAATGAAATGGCTGTTCATTTATTATCTTATTGTTGTCGTTGTTTTACTTCACTGGCATAATGTTAATTCGAGCCAACCGAAATCCTGTCGCGGACAAAATCTATTATTCATGCGTGTTTGCGAAACGAGGTTCACGTACGAGCGAACAGGTAGAGTGTCTTACTGAAGGAATTTTTCCCCACTCAACCAAGAGGATAATGACTTAAAGGCATTATTTAACATTACTTTTACGTACCTTGTGACAAAAACAAAAACAAAACAGAAACATGGCATTATCCTATACGATGTCAATGTCTGCGGTATCTTTTTTATTAATTATTTTTTATACGAAGGTATGACAAAATGCGGTTGAAAATATTTTATTTTCTTAATTTAATTTCAGTTTTCAGGATTCCTATATTTTCATATTTCTCAAAAAAAAAAAAACATATAATAATACATCGCGGCAACCCTGTTTTATGCTTCAAGAAATTTAAAATCTGTATGTGGCGTGAGTCACAACACTAAAATTCCCTCAATACAGTAGCCGTGCAAGAAGAAACAAATCCCACTGAGCCCTTTACAGCAACATTTAGTCATAGATGACAAAAATTCAGACCAACAACGTCACTCTTGAGATGTTGAGTGTTTCTGCATCCTGCATCATCGTATATAATATTATACACTGCTCACTTAGCGAAGTTCGACCATTTTTTGTTGCAATTAATTAAATGTTTTCTTACTGGCCACCTAAATGTTACCACCCAATGTCTTTAAGCCAGGTATAAGAACATTATTGTTTACGTCGATCTGATTACACGCTCTGTTGACGTTCGATTGAGCCCTCTCGGGGACGGTGAGAGAATAAAATTATAATCTATACAACAAACATTGACAAAGTAAGACCACTGCGGATGGTTTTGCAAATTTCAGTTCCGGAAATTGTCCATTGGACGAAACGATTTTCGACACCGAATATGTAATACTTCCTGCAAAGACAAAAGAGAAAGAGAGAGAGAGAGAGAGAGAGAGGGGGGGGGGGGGGGGGGGAGGGAGGGAGAAAGAGAAGGGGGGGGGAGGGGGAGCAAGGAATCATGATTGCCCCCGTGTAACTAACCTGCATCTATGAAGTCATTCTGTCATCATTATAATCATACGCAAACAAACAAACAAACAAACAATAACAACGTCAGGGAAATAATCAATGAACCGTGAACTATTTACTACTTTGGAAATATGATATAAATTTTGTAAAAACGTAATTCATGTTGACATTGTTATTTGCTTTCTTCGATGATGTACATTGCGTTTTGACGTTCTGTTATACTACTGAAAAGAAATTTGATTCTTATATGAAAATTATGTCACAGAAAAAAAATTAAACAAACAATAAAACATGAAAACAAGGTTCATGAATACTATACGCAATACCATTTTGTGGACTGGGATACAGCGATAGGAAACTGGGAAAGAGAAAGACATTTGATGGGATGAGTACTAATGGACTGTGATTTATCCAGTATTAAATTAATCTTTCAAAATGTTGAATTCGGTTCGACTTTTAATCAGGTTTGATCTCTGCGTAAAACAAAAACTGAGCATCTTAGTGTACATGATTATAATATTATCGCCATTTTCCAATCCGGGATGCTCCCTCCTCCACCCCCAATCTTTTGATTTTATGCAAAGAAAGGATCAAAAGTGTATTACACACCAGGATCTTACTCAAATTTGCCTCTATGAATCAATGTGGTATTGGTTTTTCCAAGAAGTGTATGGCTTCTGTACAACATTGTAATTTTTTCTTTAAGATTTGAAACACACACACACACACTCACACACACGCACTTACATATATATAATACAACAGAAGTGAGTACATCCTGAACGTTTACAAATTTGAATGTAATTCTTTAAATTGTTTGTTTTATCTCACAAGTCTCACAGAGATTGTAAAAATGGCATTGAATGGTATGACTTGAGACAGAAAACTAGTATTTATAACCTTAATTTTGAAATATTATGCATACTCGAGAAAATAATGGCAACAAAAGTGAGTACACCCTGTGTAATATTTGCATGGAAACATGGTTAAATCTGGAGTTTTATGGTCAACAGCACTGGTCATAATTTTCCATAGCACAAAAAACATGTTGATATGACATGGCACTGCCTTATAATGAATGTCCATCTGCATTCTTTTATCTGTGTTTCACTCCTGTTTGATGACTTCTTGGAGTTGTCAGGGTTTGACTCACTTTAATTCTTGTATTCCTCTGTGCATTACTACTAGTGTGACTAGTGTGGTCAGGAGAAATCATCGAACATGCAACTGACTCCCTTGCTAACTTTTCAGAAAAGCAGTTACATGCATGGAACACAAACTCAAGGTCACTACCATGTAATATCAACATGTTTTTCATGCTAAGGAAAATAATGGCAAATGCTGGGACCATATAACACTCCACATTTGATCATATTTCAGTGCAAATATTACACGTGGTGTACTCACTTTTATTGCCACTATTTTCATGAAATATGCATATTATTTCATAATTAAGGTTATGAATACTAGTTTTTGCCTCAATTCCTATCACGCCAGGTCCTTTTTACAATCTCTATGAGACTTGTTATTTGAAATCAACAACTTGAAGAATTACATTCGAATTTTCAATTAATGCTCATGTGGGGTGTACTCACTTCTGTTGAATACTGTACATTATGATATGCAGACACTAACTGTTTTCTATATGGAGGAAATGTCTGATTTGTGATCATAGAGAGAAAGGTTAAAACATCAAATAACTGCATCTACGCGTCTCTAGATTGTGACCGATATACAGGTGCGCTCTGTAAGATGAACAAAATAGGGCGTTGCAGGAAAATCGAGATGGAATCGATTGCAAATATCAATTGCAAATCAATCGCAAGACTTGCGATTGATTTTGAGGGTCTAAAATTGATTGCAACTTTCTTGCAACGCACCCATCGTTACACCTTCCACGTAGTATCTCTCTAATAGTCATTTTCCTACACTGTGGCAATATTATTATATTGTTTCGCCCACACTTGTCACTGATAATCGGTTGCATTTGCATGTTGTCAAGATGCCTCTCTCTTTCAATGAAGCTGTTCCTTCCTCTACTCCCTATCATTGTATGAATTATTTCGTGACCATACAGATTTAAAATTTTAGCATCGATTCATGAGCTCATGAAGAAGTGCACGTTATATACAAGCCGAGTTAGCACCACTATCATGGAGTCACGTCTAAGCTTCCACCCTTCCACATTTTCACCGACGCGCCCCCGATCAGAGAAACTCAACGCAGGAATGAGACATGTTATATGCTGTTCAAAATGATATTGATAGGTAGAGTCTAGATCTCAGGTTTTACCTTGTTCTTCAGTTTTGACATTGCGGAATGACTTTAAACATGACTTAATACTATTTAGAGATTGACTTCATCAGAAGAATGGATTTCTTACCCGTGATCTTCTAATATATTTACATATTCTGAAATCGACTTACCCGCAACAATTTCAACTTTTATGCTACGGTTAAGTACTAACTGACACTCGATATTCATATTATTCTAATGCAAGTCTTAAAAAATAAACCTCTTCTGGGAAAGAAAAAAAAACATAACCCGCCCAGAAATGAAAGATATATATATATATATATATATATATATATATATATATATATATATATATATATAACCACAATAAAAGGACGATATGCTGGACGGTTTCATGACTGCCCGCATTATCCTATACGATGCCAATGTCTGTGGTATCTTTTTTTATTAATTATTTTTTATACGAAGGTATGACAAAATGCGGTTGAAAGTATTTTATTTTTTTTTAAATTTAATTTCAGTTTTCAGGATTCCTATATTTTCATATTTCTCAAAAAAAACATATAATAATACATCGCGGCAAAACAAATACCAACTCAAAACCAACCAAAGTATACCCACTATTCTTTTCTTTAGATTTTTATGTCCTTCTATTATGTTTTCATCGCAACACGATGAAAGAAAGAACATGTATTGTTTTCATCACGACCATGCATGCCCGTTGCATTTTTGTGTGCATAACGCGGGTGCGTCAAACATACACTCTAAAAACGCAAATGTTGAATCAACATTTAAAAGGGCCGAGGAGTGACAGCATTTTTTGAAGTGTTGCATCCAACTTTTATAATAACATTTTAAATGTTGAATCTAGCAGGAAAACCAACACTTTCAAAATGTTGTCACTCCTCGGCCCTTTTAAATGCTAATTCAACATTTGTGTTTTTAGAGTGTACAGTGATACAGGGTTTACAGAGCATTTCAGGGTAGGCCTATACATTATACCTGTGAAGAGTACAGAATATTCACTACGTTAGCAACATTATTACTATCAGGATGCACTATGAAATGTATTGAACTTAAAGTAGTGTAATTAACCAATTATACCTAAAGGCTGATTTCTGAGAATACAGGGAAATAAAAGGAGAGAGAGAGAGAGAGAGAGAGAGAGATGGGAGGCGGGCGTTGTAAACATGTACCGCAATCTTCAATTTACTCGTTAACTGTATATCTAGTCATTTTTTTGATATACTTCTAAAAGCAATTCACCTTTATCAGGCAACAATAATGTCCTAATATCATTTTATTCAGGAATTAATAGCAGGTTTCCTACTAGACCTCTTTAAAAGGAAACTCATTTAACCTCAATGTAAATGATTATCAGATAAGTTAGTGTATTATTAATGGATATACGTTATCAATCAACAATTAATACTTATATAAGCCCTCCAAACTCGTGAATTGTATATAATTTATATATATATATATATATGTAATACAAATTGAAACAAGAAAGGGAAAACTGACCAGAAACAAATAATAAATGGCGAAAACTTTGAGCAAAGAAAATGGGTTTTCATCGGGATTCGAACCCGAGACCTCCGGATTACTAGACCGGTGCTCTACCGACTGAGCTATTGAAAGCCCTAGATATATATACATATATATACATATATATATATGTATACATATATATGTACACACACACACACACAAACACACACACAAATATATATATATATATATATATATATATATATATATATACACCTATATTTACATATTATGAACACGTGTGGGTAATTCCAGGGCTTACATGACTGTGTATAGCCTTGCCATGAACCATTAAATTTCTGAACTTTCTATAAACTGTAGGGTGAGCGAATCCCTATCTTTAGAAGACAAGGACACATAGCAGGCAAGAATGAGTTTATATAGTACACGTGTATTCACCGCACACCTTGAACCTATAATGCAGAGTCAATCGTCGATCGCAATTAACATAAAGATTGTGCTGCCTGTGATATGTATGTGCCTGTGTTGTTTACAATGTTTACACAGTCATGAATATTGTGTGATGCACATAGTGAGACTTAGGTATATCTGGTATTTGAGTTTCGTCCAGGATCATTGGTTGCTTCATCGGGATTCTCCTTTTGGGGAAATGAAAAGAGATCTGGTAAGCATCCTCTGAAAAAAAAGGTCCCCTCCTCCCTCTTCCCTCTCTCTCTCTCAACTTCATTTCTCTTCCTCCCCAACCCCACCCCCTTCTCCTTGGCTGCACCTGCTACACCATAACATATTGTCTGACAAAGGGATGTACTAGTAACTCTTATGTCAGACCATTAACACCACTCCATCAACATCATAAACTTTGTTTATGCATGCATAATCGCAACTTAGATTTGAATAAAAAAAAAAATAATCGCAATGATTCTGTTTGAATCACATTATTCTGCCTGTGTAAAAGAGTTCTTAATTTTTGTACACTTTGTAAAATAATTATCGAATGCTCTTATATTACTTCCCTTGAATCTGTGTGCGTGTTTCCTTATACCATTGTCATTTGCCCATAAATAGCTAAGGTTTGTTAATTTGAGATATTCATTGTGAACAATAAACTTCAATTAATAATAAATAAAGATCATTATAATGCACTATATCTATCAAGTTGATTTTTTTTTTTCACTGCATAATCATTTCAATCACTTCTAACATAAGAAAGCCCATATCAATTTTGGTCGTTTATTGTCTATGCTGGTATATCTCTTTCCCTTCTTAGTATTGTTTGGGAATGGCTTCCTATTTGTTAATTTCATACATTTTCTCATATAATTATTTGATGAACTTGTTACAAGAACGGCATTCATTACTCCTTCTCAATGAGTAATAACACTCATTTTTAACATCTAGATGCCACAAAATGTAATTGACTGTGCCCTCTGATTCAAAATTTGCTGTTAGTTAAACATTGTGAAAATGTTCTGAAGATTGACTTTTTAAATTCAAAATAAGTTTGGTACTCATTGGCTTCACGTTTATGTGTGTTACATGACACGTTCAAAGCCCCTTGCTAACACTTGCTGACGAAAAATCCAGCTTTGGTGCTTCAAATTAGTTCTAAGATATGAGTCAGGGATATAATAACTAACATGAAAGTGTTAGTCATGTTTAATCATTGCTAAGTATTGCTGAATATACAAAACGTTAACAATGATTTTATCAAAAAGAAAGAAAGAAACAAAGACTTTTCTTTAGAATAAACCGCCAACGTTTATTGAGAAAAATAGTAAAATATTCTTATATTTGCAACTTTATTTTTGCAAGTGGGGTGTTTTGTTTATACACCTGAACTACAGGTACGCATCAAATGTTATGATTCGAATATTTCTTTTTTTCATCACTGCTCCTATAATGTTGAGTAGTCGCCTTTAACTTTGAAGAAATCATTGTAAAAAAAACAACAAATTTATCAATTATACACGGCTTGTGATACACATACTGTAAGTGAGGCAAGCTTTCTCGACCTAACACAATCTAAAGAAGAAGCAGAAGCAGAAGAAGAAGAAGAAGAAGAGGAAAAGCATGCACACGGGGGAAATGATTTCCTGTTACTTTATATGTGTTTGGAAGACGTTGTACGTTTTTGAGAGTCGTCCGCTAGAAGGCATATAGAAATCAAGACTCATATAATTTCAGTGACCGTGGGTATTATTAAGAATCGAGCTCCTATGATAGGACGGCTTCCATTTAACGCCCACCCCCCCCCCCCCGTCCTCTTCTCCTTTTATACTCATTCACACCGCCTCCCTTCCACCCACACCCAGTTCCCTCTCAAATAAAATCCCTATGACATTTCGCGTGGTATGGCATTGATATGACGAAGGGAAGTTCCTAATCGAGAGACAATTTCCTTTGCCTCATTTTTTTAATGCCTGCTTTCGAGATTGGATACCATTTCCATCGCTCGACTATGTTTGAACAGTCACCTCATCATATGTTGATAAATCATCTTCAGGAACTTGCCGCATCATAACTTGCCTTGAGAAGTAGCCTATTCGGTGGTTACTATAAAGTATGCAATTCAGAGTTACCTGCAATAGCTGAAGAATATCAAAATGTCACAATTTTTCATACTACCATATGACAATTGAATCAATAATGCGAATTTTCATTCGCTGCTTTTCTGCTCTCTTTTTTTTTCTTTCTCTTTCTCTGATTTTTACGTTTCTTCTCATCTCTTATCAATATCTCCTATCTCAGTTCTTCCTTTCAGTTCGTAATTTAATCTGTTTAATCGAGTATACTTATTATAATGTGTGTTTTGTGTGTCTACTTTTATATATCTAATATGATTTATGCTTCACTATAATTTAGAATTATGATAACAAAAAAGAAAAAAAGAAAAATGAAGAATAACCCAAACCTGCAGATTTAGAGGCAGCTGCCTAAATGCACTTGCCAGAAATAGATTTAAGCATTTTTTTTTTACCACTCTGTCGTTGGTGATTTCGAAAGGACGAAAAGCTCAAAAGACGATATATTCACGGGTAATTAGGCTGACCCATTTCTAAAAGTCATGAGTGCGTGTATACCGAGAATCGAGAGCAGATGAGAGCTAACGGAAGTGCCTTCAAATCAAGGCAAAAAGATTAATTTCCCGCGCAAATACAGGGCGACAATAACGACCGGAGAATCAATTCGACGGCCCCACAAAAAGATAATGTCGCCTGGACTTTAGGTTAAGGGGAAATTGCAGTATAACCCCAACTATTGTACATGTATAATAATTTACATTAATAAAGTAGTGTTACTTAGGACCCGTGAAGTTTGAGAAATCCAATCAGAAATTATGAATTTTTAAAATTTTGATTGAAACCTGGATAAGACACCCGTCTCGAAGAAGGCTCATAAATATAGATTATGCAAATCACAAGTAGCGGAGCGATATAATTGAAAACACAAAGAGCATTCCATATTTGTCAATGTATTTTCCACCACAACGAAAGAGCTCATTATTAACTCCCATCAGTAAGGTAGGGGAAGTTTGTCTAATTTTCTCTATATTTCCTTGTCGTTCCCCTCCTATGACATCACGGACGGTTGCAGTTTTGTCATCGAGCGATGATGGTACATAAGTAACCCAATGGGATTGTCCAATTTTCCCACAAACTTCTTCACTGATGGGTTCTTCTAATATTTTTGCGGGGGGGGGGAGGGAGAGCAAGAAAGGGGTGCATGATATTTAGCACCGATACGCAATACCATACAAGAGAACGAGAGCAATTTGTACGAACACACATAAAAACACATAGTAAATCATAATACACCTGCAGATACGCACAGAAACACTCATGTACACGTGCTGTACACTTTTCGTTTTCAAGGGCTTCAATCCTGGAAATGAATTGCAGTATTCTATACCACGACTCCCTTCAATTTTCTTAATGTCTTTACAACGCCTTTAATGAACATATTTTCGATTCTCATATTTCTTTCTTTTCTCTCGCCCTCCTTTTTCCCTCTTCTTCTTGTTTTCCCTTCTCCCTCACTCTCTGTCTCTCTTTCTCTCTCTCTCTCTCTCTGTTATATCTATCATATCTATCTATCTATTATATCTATCATATCTATCTATCTACCTATCATATCATATCTATCTACCTATCTATCATAATCATCTACCTATCTATCTCATATCTGTCAATCATGTATATTACATCTATCATATTAATCTATCTATCTAATTTATTATCTATTTATGTGCATCTATATATCTATTATCTATCTATCTATCTATCCATCTATCTATCTATAGATAGATAATTTGATATAAGATGAAATGGTAAATCAACATCTTAAAATATGTTGCCATTCCTCCAACCGTTTGTTAAAATGTTGAATAACACTCAAAATGTTGAACTACAATTTCAGAATAATAGTAAATCTAATATTTCGAGTGTTACATCTACATTTTTTTACACAATAGTTGGAGGAGTGCAACATTTAAAATTTTGATTCACTTTTACATCTTTTAGAGTGTATATCTATCATTATATCTATCTGTTTATCCATCTATTATATCTTAATCCATCTATATATCTATCTAGCTATCCAGCCATTCGTATATTTATTATAATATATCATCCATATACCTATAGGCAAAATGGTCTCTGTCTCTCTTTGTTACTATGACAACATGAAAATTATATTTGTATACTTAGTGACCTTATAGCAGGAATTTGGGCGAGTGAAGCGATGGAAGGTCTATGGTTTTTAGCCTTTTTGAAGTCCGAAAAACAGCCCGAGGAGATAACATACTAAAGAATTTCACCCGTCCTTTCGGTGTTTTTTAATAATTGTTATTATTTTTGTATCAGTCGATCTCTACTTGGTCATGAAAATACTGCTATGAATCAAATCAATCTGTTTTCTTCAATCTATTCATCTATGCAAATTTGATTTATTCTACCACTCCCGCCCACTATGACAGAAAGGAAAGAGAAATGAAATACTAAAAAAGGATCGATTCCTCTTTCTCATGGATGGAAAAACGACTAATTCAATAAATCGCCGATTCTAGGTGCTCTTGGACTTGGGTTAATAACGCAAACACTGCTCTCTCGCTTTTATTTTTGATTCGCACATGCGTCGTAGAAGAGAAATCCAGGAAAGAAACATTTGCCTATTCTTTACTGACTTGCTTTTGGTTGTGATTAGTTTATTGTTCCATGTACACCGTCATGTCTTCACTTTTTTCTTTCACAAAAACACACACTCGCATACACACACCTGAATATAAAACGACCCAAGTCCAAATGTTGCTATCATCTTAGGAGACCCTTTACGAAGTCATAATATAGATAATCAGTCAAATGAATGTTTTACATTTAAATTTGTATAATTAACATTCCACTAACTGAAACAAATAAAAACATTCGGAAATTATTTAATGATTTCTATTTTTTTTTCTAAATCTTCTGAAATGGACTTGGGTAATTTTATATTCAGGTATTCAATTGTACATAATAATTATATATATATATATATATATATATATATATATATATATATATATATATATAATCATATACCTGCATCACGTGCAGGTCAACATATTTTTTTTCTCTTTCTCTCTCTCTCTCTCTCTCTCTATATATATATACATATATATATATATATATATATATATTGTGTGTGTGTGTGTGTGTGTGTTTGTGCGTGTGTGGATATGTGGGTGTGTGCATGCGATACACACTCACATACATTGCATTACGGATTTGGTTCGTTTACATTCATACAATGGATTATTTAAGTCACGTTCTGAAGGCGGAAATTGCAAAATCTTGAGATTCGCCTTCACTTTGGCAAACTAATAGCATATGCCATACTGTTTTCGACGCTTTATTAAACTCGTTAGGACATCTAAACATTAGGCCCTATTCTGGAAGCACGTACACAAACCTAAAAGAGTATACATACCCGCTCTTAATCCAACCGTCTTGATATCAAAGCTTCGTCATGTCAAACTCGAGGAAATCCATGCCACGATCTGGAGGTTTGTCGCGTTTGATTGTCAGCACACGTCCTATTAGATCCGTGCCTTGTACTTATTTATATGAATCCATTCGCTAACTCGTTTCATTGGTGTTGTAATGTTCCCACATTAAACGACTTAAACAAGGGAAAACAAAGACAGTCAAAAAGAAATCCCAAGCCTCGCCACCAGATGTACAAGGAGACTATCCTGCCAATCCGCCGTGACTCGATCGAGCCACGATTCGCCGGTGAAATGTGCAGTCGCGTGTGAACGATACAATCGTGCGCGATCCTGAGCTCTTATCGCGATCGAAAGAAACAGGTCGAAAGATCAACGCCTCGGCAGACGATACCCTTAGCTTTGTTATGTAGCGGAGTACGACTCATCTTTGAGAATTCTGAGGGGATGGGTAGAATGGCTGTAATATATCTATTGGAAAAAGAGTATCGACATTGAATAGATACGAGAGTCCTTAAGTGGGGGGGGGGGGGTACAGGGTAGTGTTCTTATATTGACGCCGATGAGAAGGAATTTGCAAAGAATAGGTATACAGCCTTACTTTTATTTTAATTGATGACGTAAATACCTTTGTTATGACGTATACCTTTCCTTCAATCCTAACTATCGCGCTTTTCAGTCAGTATTTTTGTCGCTGTCTGCTTTATGGCATCTTTGTCACTTTTTTTCCCCCTCAGTCGCCTTTTCCTTTTTGTTGACAGTATCCACTCCCTCTTTGTTACTTTGTTTTCTATGCCTTTCTTTTGTATTCTCTGTCTCTTGTGTATTATGTGTCAGTTTGCATGTTCATTTTCTTAAGAATTTCAGTTTTCAGACAATAATGGTGATTACCAAAATGCCAACATAGTAGCAGTAGTACAAATAGTAGTAGTAGTAGTAGTAGTAGTAGTAGTAGTAGTAGTAGTAGTAGTAGTAGTAGTAGTAGTAGTAGTAGTAGTAGTAGTAGTAGTAGTAGTGGTAGTAGTAGTAGTAGTAGTAGTAGTAGTAGTAGTAGTAGTAGTAGTAGTAGTAGTGGTAGTAGTAGTAGTAGTAGTAGTATTGTACGTAGTAGTGGTACTGGTATTAGTAGTATTACTAGAAGTACGAGTAATGATCGTAATCATGCTGAGGATAGTAATATTGATAATACTTATGATGATGATGTGATGATAATAATAATAACAACACCACCACCAACAACAACAATATTAATGATGATGATAATAATAAAATTAATAATAATAATAATAATAATAATAATAATAATAATAACAATAAAAGGAGGAGGAAGAGAAGAATAACGATAATGATCATTATCAATATAAAATATGATAATATCAATTTACAAACTATGCTTCTCTTGTGAATTCCTCTTTTCCATAGAGTTACAAAATAAGTTTGTATTGCTTACTTGTCTATTTATCTAAAAACAAAGTTGATATCAATATAATTGTATCCATGTTTTGTTGAAATTGATGTGATTCAAAGTTGATTGAAATATTATGTATTCATGTAAGCGTTATATATATTGGTTTGTATTACTTTATGTGGAAATAAAATCACTTGAATTGAATATTATATCATGCTCTTACGTTTAAACAGTTCTTTTTGAATTGCCGTTATTTATAATCATGTTTAACCTCATTAATTTAAGTTCATTTCATTTATTTTCATCTTAAAAAAGAATGTAAATGTACAAAACATATAAAAGATAATACACATATTCTACATGATTACATCGAAATATGACATAAACAATAAATATTGAGGTGGTTAGATGCACGATATTTAATAAAACAATCATACGCAATTCTCTCACTTCTCTCTCGGTACAGTTGCATCGATACTATTTGAAGAAAAAAGTCATAATAAAACATGTATTTCAACCGTCTAATGCCCATATCTGTGAACTAGATTGATATGTGAGTATATTTTAGTACTTTACAGGGCCACTTTTTGTGCACCATACAAAGGAATACATAAGGTGTCATCACTTTGTTAGCTCATGAAACCCGGAAGTGGGCCCCCACACTTTTGAAAACACTGCGCCGTTCCTGCTTTACATAATAAATTATGATGAATTACCCGAGTACTGACATAAGTACTGTACAATTTCTTCACTACAGAATAAAGTATTCAATAGCACGAGTGTAACGTTTACTATAGTACTGAAGGCATGCAAAGCAAAATACCAAGTATTCATTCATGTTAGTATCTTTCTGATTGTAATGTTTCATTATCAAACATGATCATGAGAATTACGGCATGTTTTTTTATTTTTCTTCTAGTGCTGTCATGGCTTCGCCCATAGAGGTCGCTGTGCATGTTGTTGTACCTGCCCCACAATCTAGATATTGTTGTATAGTTTAAACCAAGGAGGTTTTTTACATTGGAGTTCCAACTGGCTGTGATTATTCGAACAGTTGTCAGATTTCTATTGATGTACAAAGGAATTCCACAGGTGCACTTGTGCCTTTGATGATCGATGATCCTTGCCGCCGTCTTGCTCAGCATTCTGAAGATTTTGGGCAAAAGTGTAAATCTGAGCTGTATCATGTGAAAATGTTTAAAACTGTACCATCCTGGAAAGCTGGTTTAATCACTTTTCCGCTTAGTTTCCACAAATGAAACTAATATGGAATGATCTTCAAGTATAATTCTTTATTGATAGATATATCAGATTAGTGCCCGCGTATGCCCAGTCGAGTAATTTTCATCTTCATTTCAGCATTTTTTTTTTGCTCAATTTCTCTTCGCGCATCCTCATGTCTGTACCACCTACCTTTTATAAGAAGGGATAGCGAAAAGTAATTACCATCACAAAGAAATATCTTCCTTTGAAAGTGGCTAGTGATTATGCATGAGACATGAGTCAATTGTCTTCCTAGGCAGATCCTGTTTTGCACATCACCATGCATCAAATATTTTTGAGCGGCGGCTTCGAACATCTAGCAAAGGAAATAAGACGGTTGTGACTCCATTCTCTAGCACCTCCTTGGTTTAACAGTGTGCCACGATTTGATGTGTAGTTTGCACTAATTCATTCATACATGTATATGGAGTAAATCAACTGAGGTGAGTTATTTACTCAGAATACAGTCTATCATCTGAAATTAATTTCATGTGCTTTACTTATGATTCCAGTCTGTAAAGATAATGGAATCACGCATCACACCTAACGAAAATATCATCTAATGAAACGTTGTAGATATTTTTTTTTGTATTAAATTTGGTTTCGTGCCTACACAATCATACATCATGAAGTTCCACTGCTGTTGAGTATCTATCTACATATAAAAGGAAAATATGAAAAATGAATAATATAAGTCACACTCAGCATTATTCTTGAAAGGTGAATAAAATGTTGTTTTCATATGAACACATTGGTATGAAATGCATGAAGAAATATCAAATTGTTCATGGTAATTCGGAATTTTATGAATAACATTGGCAGCACATAGAAATTAGCTGGTATATTGCTCAAACCGAAGTTCTGATTGCCTCCCGATGTAAATTCGCAAATGAGAAGGTATTGATTGGATTCTAATCTATGGGATTATATTTTATTTGCCTTGAGTGTTTAGGCTTCCTTTCAGTCGTCTGAACACAACAAATTCTTTTCAAGATCACACCATCATTGACTTAGCGAAATCACAGATATTGTCTCTGCAAGACTGCTTGCCATAATTGTCAAAAGCAGGAAATTCATTGGCTAGTCATTAAAGAATGTGTCCGGAGAGACATAAGTTGAGAATTTATGAGTTACGAATTTTTTCTGAATAAATTGCATCATTCAAATCATGTAATCCGAATATCACTTTGTCGACATAAACTAAGATTTAGACATCATATGCCAATCGAATGTATCTCGAAGGTGATTAAAACATTGAGGTATTGTGAAAGATAATACGACATTTCTCACCGTCAGATCCAAGTATAGTTTGGCTTATTGTGGTTTGGAAATGCTTTCCCGTTGCAGTGGAAGACTTCCAAATGAAATTATAAATGCTAAAAAAAAAATACAAAAGTCAGCCACCATTAGCATCTGCCGGCTAGATTTTGGACCAAAAAAAACAAACCAAAAAACAAACCACACAAACAAACAAACAAACAAACAAACGACAACAACAACAAACAAATAAATTATGACTTTGAGTTTTGGTTTATTTACAGCAAAACATGTTTGCATGAGAATATAAATACATAAGGTACGTATTTTGCATGAGTATGCAAGCGTGACAATATAAACACAGCATAGAGAAGCACTCTGAGAGCGCTGACCTCCGCCAAGCAAGCAAATCATTTTCACCAGGGGGCATTTCATGAAGCATTTTGTCCGACGAAGTTGTCGGACAAATTTGCTCTCAGCCAATCAGATGCAAGGATTTCAGTAGCTTATAACAGTCTGTCAGAAAAATATCCGACCAAAACGCTTCATGAAATGCCCCCCTGATCTCGTTCTTCCATAGAGATATCAGTGATTTCCACTCATACGTACTTATAGCATTGTGTGCTGAAAGTTGCCTGATTTCCCAATAAAGAAGCCTTTGTTACGTCATAAACCCTCAGCTGCACGGCGCGCCTCGCCCCAGCAGAAACTAGAGCACGCACTTTAGTGCGCGCAGGCACTCCTCATATACGCGCAGCCTGAACTCCCAAGTTCATTGACCCTACCTGACAAAATATAAAAAAAAAAATCCTTCATAAATTCCCCCCAAATTCTCGGATCACTACCAAAAGTTAATCATTTGTTACTTGTGTCATTCTCACCCTTTCCTGCAAGTTTCATCCCAATCCGTTAATTACTTTTTGAGTTATTTTGCACACAGACAAACTAACTTTACTAACGAACACACACACAAACCAACGGTAACGAAAACATAACCTCCTCTCTTGGAGGAGGTAATAATGTACATGCATACATAATCATAATATTTACCTTGATTGTTGAGAGAGGGAGGGAGAGGGAGAGAGAGGGGTGGGGTGGGAGTGGGGGTGGGGTGGGGAAGGGGAGAAACGCTGCTAAAGGGAGAACCAAAAGTTAGTTCAAGTGCTAATTGAGGTTCTCCAATGATTTTGTATACTGGAAAAAATCAAGATACACCAATAGTACAAAAACCTTCAATTTAGTTCACAATAAACTTATACCTTATCATCAACCTTTAATAACAATTAATGAAATATTAGATTTTTACGAAATGAAAACCTTGTTTAGTATGTTACATGAAAATGATTTATTGATTGTTAGCTTGACTGAGTTTTTTTTTTTTTTTTTTTTTTTTGTAAGAAGAAGTAAGAAGAAGTGTAATGTCAGCTCGAGTGCAGACGATACAAAAATTGTAATTGGGAATTGCGCCATCTCTTGACAAACTACCCGGTAGTTGTGACCTATCGGATCCGGAAAGAGAAGATGTGGAATGCGTGTTCACCCAGGAAATGCGCAGCCACCAAAACTTGCTACCACCGCCATTTTGTTAGGTCAATTTTTCCTTAGTTACACATGTATATGGAGTGCGGGCTGTGTCTCCGAAGCGTAAAAGCCATTGTCATATACAAACGTGCATTGTTACGTCATAATCACTAGCCACTGGACGGCGTACTCTTGCTTGCGCGCGTACCAGTGGCCCAGTCTGACCGCGCCTAAGCGTGCACTCCATATAAGGAAAAAATGCCCTAAGAAGATGGCGACGGAACACGTTAATTTGGCTGCACGGTCTCGTGTATGTTGGGAATAGGGACACGCATTCCACTATGTTTTAGTTCGGTGGAGAAGATGCGCATTTCATGAAGATACTACAGCGTAACTCCATGAGCGTTCACATCGACACTACCTATTACCTCCGCAAAGGGAGGAGGTTACTTTTTTTCGTTACCGTTGGTTTGTTTGAATTTGTTAGTTACCTCCGCCGCCAAGGGCCTGGTTCGTGACCGTTGGTTTGTTTGATAGTTAGTTAGTTTGTCCGTGTGCAAAATAACTCAAAAAGTTGTGCACGGATTTGGATGAAACTTGCAGGAAAGGTTGAGAATGACACAAGTAAAAAAAAAATGATTAAATTTTGGTAGTGATCAGGAAATTTTTATGGATTTTCTGAAGGATTTTCGGTATTTTGCCAGGCAGGGTCAATGAACTTGGGAGTTCAAGCTGCGCATTTTTGAAGTTTTCATGCGCGCACTAAAGTGCGTGCTCTATGGGGCGAGGCGCGCCGCGCATCTGAGGGTTTATGACGTAACAAAGGCTTCTATATTGGGAAATCGGGCGATTTTTCAGTGGGTGGAAATCACTGATCTCTATGGAAGAGCAAAATCATTGGTGGAAAGTAATTGCTTGGCGGAGGTCTGCGCTCTCGGAGTGCTTTTCTAGTTGATAATCCTTCGGTTTATCTGGTTCTACGCTCAGATTAATCAATAACAATGTGCATGCGCTCATGATTAAGTCAGCAAACAAATACCCTTGTTTTCTTCTCTCTTTGGATGTTTTCCAAACTTGGGTGAAAAACCTGTCTTTCGTCTTGAGTTGAAGTTTGTTGTTGTCTTTTTAAGGCAGAACCGATTATATACTTCATTTCGTGTGTAAATGTTTGATCGCGGTCATTAAACAAAATGATGTGATCATGTTTTCCGTCACGGGTCATTTTCTGAATATAGTTACAAAAGATATTCGTCCATCCATATCATAATTCCTATATCCATTTCGCCCGCCATGGTGCTCTAATACAGCACAATCTGAAATTAGTTGCGTCAGTGGTAATGTCTATATAGGATAAGGGTTAGGATTAGGAAACTGGAAGATATCTTTGTAGATCTTTGCGGGAGATGTAGATGACTCTTCACATGAATCAAAGGAGAGCAGTTATACACGCCTGAAATAATCTGTGGAAACAACATTACATCCAAGAGTGTCTACAAAAGCGAGTGAACTTCTAGAAGTTAGTGAAGATGCCACAACTTTTAGAATTTAAACTGTAGCATGATTTTGCTTGTAGGCCTACGTTTTTAAGGCTTTTGTGGACAACTGCACTTGATATCTTGACAAAGTTGACACCAATCGGAGAATAAGTTCAAGTTCGGAACAGGATCACACATCGTGTCATTCTCCCCATGACTGATGTACTAGCCCAATAAGAGATAAGTTTTGATCTTATAGAGAAAAAAACAGCGACTTACAAACCATAAAAATCCTGTAAGTCTCCCTTTGAAATTATGAAACAGCTGAAAAGCAATGTTAGAAGACAAACTCACCTGAAATGTAAATCGATATCCTCCAGAAAAACAAAAACAAACAAATAGACAGACAAAAACAAACACACAAAAAACCCCAAAACAACAAAAAGTTAAACAACACCAAAACAAAACGGTTACAGCTCGTTATTCCGAATGTTCGTTATTCCGAAGGCTCTTCACTCCGAAGATTCGTTATTCCGAAGGTTCGTTATTCCGAATTTCATTTTCGGATTAACAAATCTTCGGAATAACGAACTTCCGCAATAACGCCACAAATGTTCGGGTTAACGAACCCTTTTACATTTCCGGATTAACGAACCTTTAGGTATAGGGAATTTTTGTGTTTCGGATCAACGAACCTTCGGAATAACGAACCTTCGGAATAGCGAACCTTCGGAATAATGAACAGCACCCAACAAAATAAGGGAAACAAAATCATTTATCATACAAAAACGAGAGCAAGAACAATGCCGGTGAAGTACGTGACAAAAAGAAAGAAAGAAAAAGAAATAGAAATTTGAAGAAGGCCGATGAACAAACAAAGAAACATACATGGAATTATCAAATCATTTTCAAACCAACCAAGGTAAAACAATATATAGGTAAACTCATTTTCGTTCTGTTGGGTTTACATATGAGAAAACCATAACAGGTTCTTGGATACACAACCCCCACACAAAAAGTTTTGGGGGCAATAATAATGTGGATTCACCCCGGATATCTGTTGATTGAAAAGCCATCCATGGACTTTTATGTTTTATGTTTTACTAGTGGACTGCATAACTGGTGTGTAAACGTGCGAGGAAGTTTGACTCAAATGTACTTGTAATCTAAATGAAGCGTAGGTTGGCGACTTCGCATGGCAGCATGTAAACAGTGGAGACGCAAACGAAATACACTGTACAGTAATAATGACATTGAGCATGCGCAAACGGTCAACAACAGCAAGATGGCTTCGACAAGAAGCTAACGAACGTTCTTCGATTTGAAAAAAACAAAGTGCTTGGCAGCCTCTGTCGTAATTCCCGACACACCGAAATAAGAACCAGACGTTTAGGCAGGATTACTTAGACACGTCGTGTAAAGCTTCATAATGGTGGCCTATCTTTTATCCAGAATTGTCGTGTAAGTATCACTTTACTGGCATTTTGAAATATTTATTTGCGCTGCAGACGTCATCTGTGTATGTAAGCGCCCGTTGTGCATCGCTAGGCTGAGGTCGGGTACATACAGCTGGCGAAACAGCTACCCGGCTGTTTCATGGCACATGCTGGCTGGCTGCCCGCCCGGCCTGCTGCTAACGCTGCGGTGATGTATGCCTCCAAAGACCCTATTGATAAGAACCATACTCGTACACTACATGCTGCAAAGAGCTATACAGCTGTAAGACTCTAAGAGCACTGTGTTCGGATAGGAACAAAACAGTAAATGCTCTCCTTGCCCGCCTTGGAAAAGTTGTAAATTTAGTGTAACTGTTCGATAGACTTGTCTAACCCAACTCTTCTTGCAGTGATTTCTAAACTGCCACGATCATAAAACTTTCAGATTTTACATTGCGTTTTTAGACCTGCCATAATCATTGTAGATTCTACAATGATTTTTAGCTCTCGGTTAACTTTGCTTGAACTGATATGTCACATACAACTCTGTGCTCTGTAGATAATGAGCTGGCGCTGGCTATCCTCAGTTTCAGATTGTGCAGGCAACGTACACCGTAATTGCTTGCGAAAAGTAGGCCCTAACGTAGTCGTAAGTTGTTTTGAGCAACCACATGAAAATCGATGTTGATATCAATACTTCCCAACCATGGATTTGGTTCGAAATTTATGTGAGTGATTGAAAATAAGGTAGGATCTGTATATTTCCTGTCATTTCGGTGTAATTTGGTGCTGTGCGTAATTTGAAATAACTAGAAACCCTAATTTAATTTCTAGCCACTCTAGTATTATATGGATCATATTCATAGGAAAGTACTTAGAGCCGATGATACTTTATATCCCTAATGATATACGTATGTAAAAGGGGCCTAATGCATTTTCACTCAGACCCCATGCACTACATCACATAGTCGCCCCTATCATTCATCCATTTTTGTACTCTTGACCACTCTTTAGCCATATTTCTATAGGGTAAGGGTATAGTAGCCCTACTACATATCGACCACCCTTATTGAAACCGACCGCGTATAATTCGCGCACTGAACACTTAGTACGCACTTTTCTGCGCGCAAAGCACATAAAAATAGATTGGCTTTGAATGTAGATTAGGATGGTGTGGGAAAACGCGAATATTCACTGTTCATTAATGGTTTTAATCAAGGACAAAATTTCGAATGAATATTTTCACCGAATCGTAATGACAGCACAATGTAATGTCTATGGAAGTTTCTAAAAGGCTTCTAAAAAGCTTCGTACAACACGGTGTTCAATACAACTCGGTTTACGTGCATTGTCAATGCAAAATCAGCGGTCGATCCTAAAAACGCGATTTACCGCGGGGAGCTGAAACGAGGCCACGCAAGTTCGTCGGCGATATTTTTGCACTGAAACTTCGAATCGAAAAGGGAACAACGGCATTTGATAGAGCTGGATTTTTTCAATCACGTAGGTCAAGTTTTTTACGTGAATTTCAGTGTTAAATATTCTTATCAAGCAAATAAACATTAGGCGGTCGATTAGTAGTAGGTCCAACCCTACCAGTATTCGGTCAGCTACCGGTATTCGGTCACTTATCACTTGTCACCAGCCAGTAAGTTCAACTGTCACAACACGCGCAAATCACATCGATTCACATACTTGCACACTCATTCACAACAGGAAACTCCCTTAGCCCCCTCCAAAAATCAATCCAAAATCCCAAATTTTACTGTCAAAAGTGCAGAATCGGCGCTACTTTCCAAAAGCGCGCGCGGATTGAGCCCAGTTTTAAGAGTACGGGTCGCTGAAAAAGCGCTAAATAGAGAGAAATACGCCGTTCTTTCGCGGGATTTTTTGCTTATCGCAAGCTTGGACTGTGATGGTATCCTCAAAAACGCAAAAGAAAAACAAAATTTCCGTACGTGCCGATACAGTGTCTCAATGTACAAGGGTTGAATGCAAGTGTCGATTCCCCAGTATTCGGTCACCAATGGGTGCCGCAACATTGCCGATGCAATTTTGCGCCAACGAGGTAGCACACGGCGCATTTTTCAGCTGCCTTGAACATGCGCTGGCTTTGAACGCGCATATCGCATGACCGAATACTGGTCGCGGTGATCGTATTCTGGGGAATTTTCAAGGTGATATGTTTTGGGATTTTGTGTGACCGTATTCTGGGGAATTTTCAAGGTGATATGTTTTGGGATTTTGTGAAATTCTGTGTGATATTCAACAATTTAATGAAAATTGAGATTAAAGAAATTTGATATATTTCACATTGCTGTTGTAGATATGATGTATGTATGTATTATTTCAGTTTGAAAAATATTGCAAAAAAAGCTTAAGTGACCGAATACTGGAGGTGTTACCCTAGGCCAGTAAAGTTGTATGTTGTACATGTAGATGTACAAAATGTCTACAGTGTATATTGGCAATTAATGTGATGCGTCTATGTCCTCACTGACAAGACTATGGATTCCAATCCATGCATACATTATAAGAGTTTCCACAACTCCTGACTTACAAAGTGTATTGAAAGCAAGATGTTTCATCTTTTTTGTTTAATGTTTACCCTTTTTCTTTTAATGTTTACCTAATTTCTTCGTCATTTCAATTTTCTTACAAATGTTTATTGTGACATTTCCTTGGTGTGTACTGGCTCCTATTTTGCAATAATTCATGTGCAGAGAGTGTGACTCGTCACTTGCACAAGCAGCACTGGTGCTAGGCTTGGCATGCTGTATTCTGTTCATCATGTATTAGGACACTTGTGGCTGGAGCATGCCTGCAAGCTACTGATCTGCATGCTACCCGGTAGTGTGTGGTATCTACTGCAATGCAGCGCAAGAGTTTCACTTACATACCTGTACAGGAAAGACTACTGTGATGCACATATCAATATATTTGTAATTTATTGTTTGTCAGATGTTTGGTTGATGTACTATGTCTTCAATTTTTTTTTCTGTGTAATATATGTTTTTAGATCAGTTATCATATTGACAGAATTTTTTTTTGATGGCAGATCATCACAGAAGATAGGACTCACTGCAGTTGAAACTTGTAAAATTGATGGAGTAGGGCTCGGGTTCGCTAATAGCTCTCTAGCACTCATCACACCAAAAGCAGACTAGGGCAGCACACACGTGTTACTTGGAAGGAGTCCCCTGGCTAACTGCCTTGTAGCCAGTTTATTCTTCACATAATTTGGCATGGGTTTACAGGTAAATCTGGGTTGTAACATAAATATTCATATACAACATCATCAAACAAAACATGCAAATAAGGAAACAAAGGTTAAAACTAAATATTCACAATATGTAAATGATGTGTAGGCTTGGGTGATTTTTGCATGTTTTCAGTATTACAGGGACCAATGGGTGAGGAGTGAAAGAGCGGGAAAATGTCATGTGATATGTGGTGTGTCTGTGATAAGTAGGGTGCGTGGATGCATGTGTGACTGTGAATATGTATGTGGTGTGGGTTGATGTATTGGTGTGTAGAGGGGTGGTACCTGTTATAACAGAAGGGGATACACTGGTAATAAATGGTTCAAAATAAATCCCTACAATGGGGGGGGGGGGGGAGAAAAATTTATCCTGGTCTCTGGATGGCTTACCTTTGCAGAATTTGTAGATACACGCTTTTGGGATATAAATCATATCGAGGACCACGGTTCTTCATATGGTGGGAATGTGATGTGTGCCCTGAATTGTGTTCAGATTTACATCTACAACTTCAAGAGTACATCAAAAAGTGTAAAGCTTTGATGTTGATGTGATGTCATGTTTTAGTGTGACATGGATGTTAGTAGACAGTTTAATCTTTGGCAAAATGAGAGATCATAGCAACCATTTTGGGTTTGTTTACTTCTTCACTGTATGTAGTTCAGGTGACAAAGGAGTGGTGATGTTCAAGCAGAAAGCGTAATGAGAGTGTCAGTGAGAAACGACAGTTTGTGACTGATAGAATCATTAACAGGGAGCATTTGTTCAAGGGATAAACAAGATGAACCATGATCACAAAACAAAATCTTTACATGTGATAGATTCTCATACATGTATGTGTACAATTTACTTACTGCCTAGTGTAATATTTCACTTCCTGTGTGACAATGAGAGAACATATATTTTAAATCTTGGGATCAGGTTGTTATTCTTCGCTGCCTCATTCATGCCTTGAGGATATTATTTCATCTTTCTTTGTTTTTCTGGATGCAAGCACTTGAGTACAGGGCTCGAGGCCAGGTTCAGGAATACTTTTGAAAGTCTGTAAACTCTGTATTTGAATAGTCACCAATAATTTAAATGCTCCAGAAGTGGTGCTGCACTTTGTGAATACAGTTTACGTGTTAGAAGTTTATTTGATGATGTGCAGGGGCGTGACATTTACGATGTATGCCCCTCTCATCCACTTTGCGTGTGGTCTCAGCGAGTGGTGATTCTCTGTATGAACAAAGTCAGAGGATTTGTGTCAAAATGGGGTATACATGTCTAAAAGGAAAAAAAAAAAACATGATATCATCATGTTCTTATTTGTTTCTGGGCACCGTGACTCATTCATCAACATATCTTGAATAGACCACTATGCCATCCTCTTTCAAATTCTTTTCCCGTGTTTGACAAAAGTTGAGATGGACGTCGGCCCTGCATATTTCCGTCGTGTTCAGCACGCCGCTGTCAATGTCACTTATAAATTGAGAGATGATAGCCTTTTCTAAAAAGTAACCAGGCATTTTGCAAACTCTTTCTATTTCCGTGACTACCGGTGACATTGTGGTTGAAAATGATGACTGAGAAGCCGAAGAGGAAGAAGAAGAATGAAAAATCTCTGTGATGCATTCAAGGTGTCACATGAGTGTGGGAAGCGTTGAAGTGTGTTTGATACAATGTTGTATTACATCTAATGTCAACTGAGATATCAGTTGCCATCCTGCTTTTAAACATTTGCAATTCAGTTTGTCTAATGAAAGGTTACTGTCGTAGTGCAGACAAAGGATGCCTTTCCCACTGCACAAAGAAGAATGAAGATGTATGAAAGCACACATCTGTATTTGGCTCATTTTGAAATTGTTGTCGGTACAGTAATATGAGGTACACTTTTGTATGGACCGTCGGTACATTTTTAATGTCAGATCTATCACAATACGCAGCCATCATGTTGTCAGATTTTAAATGTGTATCAAAACATGACAACTGTCCAGGAAATCATTATATATGCTTGTGAAGATTGTATTATGTTTTGATTCCATGATAGGACACACATGCAAAGCATCATGCAACCCAAGAGGGATGTTTTTTAATGTTCATCTGAAAGTGAAGTGCTCTTAAAACTGCTTCCAGAAGATCCATTTAAAGATCTAGTCAATGTCCTTATTTTGTTTCATTTTTTTTTGTTAACATTGAAAGAATTTCCTTATTCTGAATTACTTTGTTTGTGACCACAACTAACACATATCCATGCCCCACCTTTTCTTCAGCCTACTTTTGAAGTAATGATCAGATCATATTTGTTGTTGAATGTAGCGTTTAGCAATTTGAATGTGACTGAGACCACAGAGCTAGTTTACAGGTATGCTTGATTGGCCATTGGTTCAAGTCCATGGATGTCATTATGTACCTGCAGTCACCCGTCACAAGGCATGGCGTCCTCGCCCACATATGTATTTCACTTCTCACCAAGTAGCAGACAAGAAAACCTGTTGCGTGGGATGCTCAGGGCATTTTTCACACCTCTGAGTAGGTGGAAACAGTCCTTAATTGAAGGGATGTTACAAACTGCTTTAATGCTAAGCATCACATTCCGGTAATCACTATTGCCACTTAATGTATCTTCAGGTTAGCGCAGAGAGCTGGCGTAGAATTTTAGGAATAGTGAAACGAGATTAGTGAAGAAAGTAGATAATACATTCATATCATACAGAAATAGGTTTGTTTGTGAACTTAATGCCATTAATGTAAATTTTTATTACTACACAAAAATAAAATCACTTATAACGAAAAGCGGGAAGCTATACTATGGGGTCTCTGTAGTAACCTTTCACTGAACTGTTCGACCATCAATATATCTATCCTATTAGATGTGTCAACCTGAAAAGTCAACATTTATTGGGATAAGTGCAAATTCATGTATTAATTGCTCAAACCCACACCACGTACTGTAGTTGGAAAAGCCTTCACCATTAAAGCGTATGCAGACTGTGCTAGACAGATGCACCCAATTAATTTGTTTGCTTGTTTCCTCTTTCAAATCAATATAAAGATACCCTTCTAATGTGTACTTCACATACAAGATACAAAGTATTAATATCTTTGAAGTTGTCAAAACTAAGGAGTTGGCGAATTTACTAGAAATGGTCCTGTATTCATTTTGAAGCAGTGTCATTAAACAGTGTTAAATTAATGATGTCAGCATGTAGGCCTACAGTGTTCATCTTGTACATTGATTTCTTGAAGAAAAAAAAAAAAAACACACTCACAAAAAGACACAAAATTATGAAACTAATTTCAAGCCTGTCCTCCAGTCTGTAGGTGTGAAGTGGTTATTTGTCTGCTGACTGGGATTGTCTGTAGAGAGTATTTTGATGATTCACCTGCAACCACAGCCCAAAACTGCACACACCATCATACATGTACAGGCACTGCAAATTAAATGGCAGTTGGTTCACTGACTTTGTACGGTAGAGAAAGGACGACCTTTAAAGAACTGATCATGAATGCTGTCTGCTGAGCTAGACAGATACAATGTACAATGTAATCTACAGATGTGTTTTCATAATCCACAAAGGCCCAGTCACCCCTCCTGGTGACTAGAACCCTGGTGTATACATACCCTGTTATCATAACTTACATTGACAAAACATTTTACCTAAGGTAAGGGAATCCAGTACACTCCATTTCTCTGTGCAGTGTGTCTGTGTGTGTGTGTGCGCATGTTTGTTTGGAATGCCTATAGTAAGTATTCAATTACTAGCTAGCTTTTAGAACTCTTAAAGTTCAATGCAGTAGTATAATCTGTAGGGAATGTCCAGTTAGGCAATTGAAATTTAAATAATTTGTCATATGTACCATAGATGTCCCAGTTCTTTTGTTTTCAATATTGACATAAAGATATAAATATATGGAAGGATGAAACTTAACGCCAGATACGGTGTGTATGTGTGTGTTTGTGTTGTTTATTTTATTCTATTTTTTTTTCTTGAGGGAGTGCTGTTTTATTTGTCCTAAGATTAAAGGTTGATGATGTCCAAAGTCATACACAACATCTGATTTACATGTTATGAGTGCATTTGTCGTTGACATCAGATAGTAGGAAACCTAGAATTTCGAGACCGGATTTGATGTTTTTGAAAGAATAATTTTAGACTGTCATGCATTGATATGACTCTATTTTTTTTGTGCTGTTGCAATCATCCATTTTCCTTTGCATTATGCTTCACATATAAGCATTACCATATTAAGTATTGCGACATTCATGGGTATCCTTTGTTATGGAAAGATGCAAGACAATGAAGCTTATTTTGAAAGTGGGTGTTTTTGGAATATATGTGTGGTGGCCCTATCATTTGTAATTTAGGCAAGAATGTCAAGGCTGCATCTTGTGATTGTTATGACATTGTCACAGTTGATAGTTATTATATGTACCTCGGTTAACAAAAGTGTTTCTACAAATAAGGGATGACTAAGCAGTGAGGGCGGTATATATGTTTGGATACTGTCTAGGAAATATGCTTTCAATCCTTCTTGTGGTATAGAGGAAGGAGGATGAGGGTTAGTTGTTTACAGTGACTGCCTTGTGTTAGGGAAACTGATGGTACTGGTATGATGTTATGGGGGGGGGGGGATGGAATATTTACTAACATGTGAATGAGATTGAATGACCTATGAATGACCAAATGTCCAAAACATATCCACCAGAGGAGTTTTGTTTCACTTGAGCAAGAATTAAGAAGTGATAAAACTAGACATCAAGGATTTTGCAATGTTATTTTTCTATACATGTAGGTACATCGTACATTGTGCATGAACCCAGTAAGATGTTTAATATGAGGGTTAGCAGAATGAAATTAAATAACTTTTTTTTTTTTGGGGGGGGGGGGGTGGGGGGTCCTCTCATCTGATATAATGCTACCTAATCCCAAGGAAGGTGTTAGTTGTTATTACATGTTATTGTTTTGTTGGGTTTTGTGTCAATATCAATCTGTTCCTTTTACCTGTTGGTTCTGTCTTTGTGTATTCAGCAAATCAGCGTATCTCTTATTTTTTTTTTTTCAAACTTACCTTATTCATTTTATTGACTACGTCTGTGCTTAGGCTGGGAAGAAGCCTAATTTATCCGTGGAAATAAAGCAAGATTTATAGTAGTCAAAATTGATTTGTCACTTTCAAAACTTTAGCTATCTGATTAATGTCATATTGATGGTGTTGTCCAATAATCATTTGCATCTTACCAATCCAACTCTGAATTGTATTAAAGGGAAGGTAAACCCAAAAAGCAATGTGGATTGAGTGAAAACAGTAACATTAGTAGAACGCATCAGTGAAAGTTTGAAGAAAATCGGACAATCGATGCAAAAGTTATGAATTTTTACAGTTTTCGTATTGGAACAGCTGGATGAGGAGACTATTAGAGGTTATGACGTATGAGTAGACAACAATATCAAGAAAATATAAAGAAAATTCCACAAAAAATCATTTTTCATCAAAATTACACATTCCATCATCTTGATACCGACATAATGTGAGGGTAGCAATATTCCCCCTGCTTTCTGAAAGCGGTTAGTCAAGTGCTCTTTCGCAATGCTAGAAAAGTGAATTTTTGTTGAATTTCATTTATATTTTCTTTGTATTGTTGTCCACTCATACGTCATAACCTCTAGTAGTCTTCTCATCCAGCGGTTCCAACACCAAAACTTTAAAAATTCATAACTTTTGCATCGATTGTCAGATTTTCCTCAAACCTTCACTGATGTGTCCTGCTAATGTTGCTGCTTTCACTCAATCCACATTGCTCTTTGGGTTTACGTTCCCTTTAATAGTTCTATACAGGGTAGAAGCCATTGATAAGTAATGACAGTACCTCACAAGTCTCCTTGGTAATGGGCAAGTATCTCTCCAGCATTCTTGAGGTTTATTTGCATGAACTGATGACAACAATTATCCCCCCTTCACATTTACTTTTCTCAAGCATAGTTTGCTTTATTTATTGACCATGAATGAAAGCCAAGATTAGTAGATTGAACATATGGTCAGGTCGTGTTAAAGTTGTGTTTAATGCATTTATACACTGGCTTTTTCAAATGTGCCAGATTGCTTGTTTGGTAAAGGATGTTAACGTCTACTGTCATTCAATCTCTCATACATTTGAGATTGTACAGATACAGATGAATCTTATCCACTATTTTCACCGAGATGATGGCACATATGCCATGCTCCTGAGTCATTCCTAAAGCTTGGTTTACAAAGTTCTACTGGGTTTCATTAATTCCCTGCTGACCAGTGTTATGTTGTAGGACAAGCTACACATTTCAATCCTTTGGAGTATTAACTACTGTAACATGGTATTGGGAGATTGGTAGACTTAAACAAATTTCAAGTCATTATTGCAGTCATTTCTTCCAAAATGAATCACATGACCATTAGTTTACACTTTGAATAAATTCTTTATGTGGATTTCACTTTCCAAATGATGTCATTCCACTATGCCAAGTTGCCATTCTGAGTCTGACGTTAATGCCCACTACAAAGCAAATTTTAAAATGGAAACTAGCATTGTAATGCTTATAATTATGTGCCCACGAATGAAAAACATCTTGAATCAGTTGATAACAGTAGCTCTGCCTGACATGTGGTGACCTCGGATGGAGAGAAAGACAGAGAACCATTGTCATATATAAATCACTGCTACAGGATGTGACTCCACGAAATGCCAATGCAGCCACATTTTGAACTCTGTGTGCTCACTGTGACGTGGAGGATGTTTTGATCAGGGGAGCAGCTCCAGTGATGGTGTTGCTTCCACAAAACATGTTTATCTTGCCAGTTATCAGATATCAGACCACAATAAGGGATAGAGGAAGACAACTTGACAAGTTCTGACCTGCACCTCTCATGAATGTTTAGTAAACTTTCTTCTTTCTTTTTATTTTGTTTTGATGAGTTTGGCAGGTTTGACATCACCAGTGGCTTTTATCTCAAGTCTATGCCATTTGTTAGCCCTCGTGGGTGATCACAACTCATTGGCCCGAATTCACGAAGGTGGTGCAAATGAAACCATGGTTTAAACCATGGAGCGCCAGGTGTCGCATGGAATATTTCGTTACGAAATCAGTCATTTCGTCGATGAAATGATTATTTTGTAACGAAATAACAACATTTTATAACTAAATGAACATTTCGTCCAAAAAATAATAATTTAGTTAACGAAGCGGTCATTTTGTCGACGAAATGACCAATTTCGTAGCGAAATATTCCGTGCGACACTTGGCGCTCCATGGTTTTTGTCCATGGTTTAAACCATGGTTTCATTTGTACCACCTTCGTGAATTCGGGCCATTAAGGTGGTATGTTTGTCTGTGTACCACTGACATTTGTGCATTTCCTGTCATTGTGTGCTGTGATAAAAAGAGCAGAGAACAACAGAGCACTGGGTTGTTTTGTGGTTATCAGAAGTTGTCATTAGTAAGAGGTTAGTTTCGATGTGACAAGGAATGATAACTGTGTGTAATCTGGGTGATTACTGAGTGACCAGAGTATATCAAAGTCCTGGTTTTTAGTTTCCAGTTGCACAAGGTGAAACTCACCCACAGATTTCCCGTGCAGAAGTGACTACAATGTATATTCTTGATCACATTGCGTCAAATCGCATTGAGTCAAATCATATTGCATCAAAGTGCTGTTTTAGTTTCCAATCGCACAAGGTAAAAGTCGCCCACAGATTTCCCATTTAGTATTAACTAAATCACATTGCATAAAGTTTCAGTTATTGCAGGGAGGTGGAAATTCCACCTCCCTGGTTATTGTCAGTGGCTTTCTAATTACATAGCAGAAGATGTGGATCATCAAGAGGGAAATAGACAAGATTGTTTATTTTGTGCACTCAAGTTAAAAAGAACACTTTGAAGTGATAACTGTAGGGCCGGTAGTTTATTGTTTGCATTGTGGTAGAGATTGCACATTCTGCTGAGAGCTAGCACTTTCGTGGTTTGTAATTTTTTTTATAATATTTGGCCACATTTTGTGCATCTGAAAAGGGAAGTTTGATCTGACATTTCTAAACTGATGGCCTTGACAACTTGCATGGAGAATACATTTGGCATGAAGGGACAAGGAAAAGGAATGTCATCATTCTTACTGTACTCTAAAATTTCTAGATATAAGATACTTTAAAATTTCTAGATAGAACTCCTTTGCACTCCTTGTAAGCAAGCCCTTCAATCTCAATGAAGAGACCAGCCAGGAATGGCATAAATCATTATATTTAAGAATCAGCACGACTCTCTTGTAGAAGAAAGAGGTATCCATGCTTTTCTCTTGAGCTAGATTCTAAATAGGAAATGTGTCTTTCAATAAAGTTGGGGTGCTTTTGAGTTGTCATGGACAAAAATTGAGAATATCATGTCATAGGAAGATGATAATACAACCTCATAAGGCAACACCACAGCTTTGAGGAGCCAATCAAAATCATGTTGGTACACTGTATAAATGAATGATTGACTTCAGAGCAATGTAACTGATGTATGATGGCCATAACTGGGGGGCTTCCGAAGAAGATCAAAAACACTGTCAATGGGTTATGCAATGAGCAAGGTGCATTGCTATCGCAGTGTATAAAGTATCTTTTGTTAGGCATATTTGAAGCCCCCAGTCACATTGTAAAAATGACCATAAAAAACAGTACCCAAACTGAATTGGTCTATACTGTCATGAATATGGTCACAATTCAGTGACTTTTTTTCTTCAGTATGAGTGAACGTATTTTCATTGCTTGCATACATTATGTTCCTGATGTACAGTTTTTGTTTTTCCTAGGGAACATTCTCACCAGGAAAGAAGTTTTGCACCATTTGGTGTATGCTGTCTTTTGTAATGGGGTGTTAACTAATCTTCAAATTACAGATAGTACTGAGCAGTGTGAAAACATTCCTGACTGATTGGTAGCTCCTGCGACAATTTAAAACATTGAACAGTCCCTTTCATCTGTATTCTGCTCTGCAAAAATGAACCGCGGACCCCATGCTGAGTGTATACTGGGACGGGTGACGTCATTCGTCCTGAACCGCGCGCATGCATGTGATTTGACAGCTAGTGCCCGCCTCGGTGATTTGGGCAGATGAAAACCGGTCAGTCCTGTGATCCGACAGCTCACTTCAGTTAGTTTGATATGTGCAGCGAAGGAGGGTGGATGATGAAATCAAATTCTGCATTTTTTTTTCTTATATAAAATGCAGTGTAAACAGTGCTTGTGTTCCACAGTGGAGATGTCCAGTCCAATTCTGATATAGTTCAGTGTATCAAATCATGTTTTCTACTTTAATATCTATACAGTGAGAAGAGTAAAATTGATAGCTGAGCATAGAAATTATGTAAAAATACAGGAACCAATCACAGACTAGAAGCAAGCAATTGTTATTCTAAATCAGCCAATAAGCATCAAGTACTAATTATTCCATGTGGCTGCAAAGATCCAAGGTGTGAGATTGCATAATTTGTGTCAAATACACAACTTTGACATGTAATAGTACAGTCGAAGAAAATTCAGTGAATTGAGATATTTCTCATTAAAGGGAAGATAAACCCCAAGAGCAATGTGGATTGAGTGAAAGCAGCAACATTAGTAGAACACATCAGTGAAAGTTTGAAGAAGATCTGACAATCGATGCAAAAGTTATGAATTTTTAAAGTTTTGGTGTTTGAACCGCTGGATGAGGAGACTACTAGAGGTTATGACGTATAAGTGGACAAGAATACCAAGAAAATATAAAGAAAATACTATAAAAATCCATTTTTCATGAAAATTACAAATTCCATCAACTTGATATTGCCATATGTTAAGGGTAGCAATTATTCCCCCTGCTTTCTGGAAGCGGTTGGTCCATTGCTCTTTCATTATTCTAGAAAAGTGAATTTTTGTCGAATTTCCTTTATATTTTCTTTGTATTGTTGTCCACTCATACGTCATATCCTCTAGTAGTCTCCTCATCCAGCGGTTCCAACACCAAAACTTAAAAAATTCATAACTTTTGCATCGACTGTCCGATTTTCCTCAAACTTTCACTGATGTGTTCTGCTAATGTTGCTGCTTTCACTCAATCCACATTGCTCTTTGGGTTTACCTTCCCTTTAAAGTGATCTTCAGTTAATGCATGATGAATGCAGAGGAGTTCTTGAAATTGGCAGAGGGTGCAATATAATTGAGATTTGTGTAATTAAATGCATTGTGTCAGACTTCACTGATATCATATATTCAGTATTGTCAGGGCTTAACTTGTACTGGCAGTGCTGTGGAAATATTTCAGAGGTGTGTGACAGTGCCACAAGTCTGCAATAAAGGCAGTGAAATATATTTGTCAGTGGCACAATTAATGGATTAGTCTGACACAAAGTTACTCAAATTTCCAGTATAGATTTGCATTAACTTGCACTGACAAACCTAGTTTGTCAAAACAATGTATAACAGAGTGATGTTCAAACACACACACACAAAGAGCTCACAATTGATCTGTGACGTTCCGTGTTGAAAGCCTTGATGTGAGCATGTGCCAGATTTGACCTATCTTGACCATGCCGCTGACCATGCTGACAGATGAACCAAAGCTATGTATAATTTGGCTAGGTGAATTGAATTATTTTGGGGCTAGCTTGTGTTGATTGCCAAGAATCCTGTGTGATGAACGCAAATGATACTGAATAGGAAGGAACTCTCTCTTGAAGTGCCAGGGACAGGTTATGCTGTATGCAGTTCATGTCAAGTCGGTGACAGTGATTGACATTAGCTGTTAAAAAGATTAATTATACCAGCCAGCCATCCGTATCTGTTTGTTTGTTTGTGTGTGTGTGTATGCATGTGTGATAAGTAAGTAAAACACTGGGTATATTCATCAGATTTTAGTATGAAATGCTAGTGTTACAGCTGTTTCTTTCAAGTAATTCATGACACATCAAGAAAAAAGATACAAGATACAATTGTGCTATTCATCACATGAATTTGGTTGACATTATCTTGGTATTATGCTGTTCATATTCAATGATATTTAAATTATTATCATGTCATTCAGACGGAGAAGTTATGGGAGTAATGGAGTGGATGATTTGTCATAACTGCATCCTGTCAGTTTGTTGACTTGGAATGTAGACGCAAATATATGCTGTGAGGTTCCTTTAATGCTTCTCAAAGGAGCATTTGGATGGGGAAAATATTAATATCCCATTTCCTCTGTATCCCAGGCATAGTCTGTGATTCGACAACAGCGGGCTGAATCTGTAGCACTTCCAGAGGCCTTGTCTTCACTTGTAGGCATGACCGTCCGTGTACAGCATTGCAGAATTGTGCAAATGTTGACACTGCGATTATTCCAGTCTGTCGTGAGGTAGCAGTGTTCATTGTCTGCATGTTGTCATCTCCATGGTTTCTTGAAGAAGAAGGACAAAAAAATGATTTAGGTATACCCCAGACGGCAACTCATGTGGTGGCATAAATACTGCAGGAAACAATGCAAAGTCAAGAGGTAGCATTTACATGTACAGGATTGCACTTTTTTTCTCTCTAGGCCATATGCAGATGGCTCTCAGGAAGAAGAAGAAGAATAAGGATGAAATGCAAGGAATAGATATACTTTCTCACTCTGTTTGACCTGTTAGTAGACTGCTCAATAAAATTGGACAAGTGCTAGCACTTGAACACTGATTAAATGTGCCAACTGACATGACACTTTGAAGAAATTTGGAGGGCTTTGCACTGGGAGTGCCAGTGAGTGCTCATGCAGTGAAGTTACTCGCCAAAGCAGGGCGTTCAGACACAAAAATTTTCATGAATTTTTTGAGGAGCCAAGATTCATTAAATTGAAATTCTCACAAAAGTTCTTGTCTACACTAAATGCATTGAATATCAGTGGCAATTCACAAGTTTCATGCAATGAACAAGGCTGTCACCTCCAGATTGCGAAAATTTCATGCTACAAATATATCTGGATACATACTACATGTATTTATTATGTGTCTGAATGCTGAGTAACGACACATAATGTAAGGAAACGAAATGAAATGAGTCAGAGCAACATTTCGAACTAAAACTTGATAATGAATCACCTTTTCTTGAGTGTCTGAACATGCGGCTATCATAGAACAGTGTAACTGGGCGGGGCTTAATGTGAACATGTGTGAAAGGTGACCTTACCTCATGTCTCATTTCCAGCAGAGACCATAAAATCATGCACAGTGGAAAACTGCACATCTATACTTTTTTTTTTTTTTTTTACCCAATTGGTAAAGATATACAGTAGATGTGTCTGAACTGTATGGTATAGGCTATACTATGAAAATTTGATGCTGAACATTTCTTTATTGAGTTTCAATATAAACGTCTTGTGTCTGAACAAGGTGCAAGTATGTTCGAGCAACTGCTAATGTAATGATGGCACCTTACCATCCCGCTAAAGGTCAATTTACCCAGTGGAACAATCACTTGCATCAGTGGAAGAGAGGTGATAATGACTGTGGGAGGAACTGAGGAGGAAATTAGGGTGAGAAGGACATGCCCCCCTAAAGGCAGGTGCAAATAGAGAAAGTATCATTCTTCTTTATTGAGTTAGAGACTTGCAAAGTTTGATACAATGTTGCCGTTTGCAGAGCATCCCTGATCTTTTCAAGACTTGACTGAAAAGTGATCTAAATTTGGTATCAGTGATGTGGTCTGTTTGCTAATGATGATTTGACCGTATATTTTTCTTGATGATGTGGCACATCAGAAGTTTGACATTGACAGTACACACCGAAAGCATTGTTGGTTATGAACCAGCAGGGTGCGTATGTAAACACGCTGCAGACTTTGCAGAACGTCGGAGCCCTTTTAAAGGGGCATTCCGGACGATTTTCATAATTTCACATCATGTAGTACATAAATCAACAGCTTCATGTATAGATTTGTAGAATTTATTGTGGTTCTTGAGCAGAGAAACAGTACTTTCAAAAACCTTAAACAAATTACACTGAACAAAGATGATGACATAGGAGCCTCACATATCTCAGAAATGTAGCAGTGTCATTCCATTACAATACTGCATGCTTGCAAGCTCACCTGTGTGTAATCTATGCATGCCTTCTTCTTTTTTGCTGCTTCCTTGAGCCACATCTCATGCATTCTTATGGTGAGGCTGCCATGTCATCATCCTTGTTCATTGCAATTTGTTATAAACTTCAAAAACATTCTTATTTTTCATCCCAATCATTATAAATCCTGAAACTCTGTACCCAGTATAACTAATTTATATATGTTCAAATGTAAAAATTTGAAAATCATCCGGAGGTCTCCTTTAATTCTCGTGTAATGGTACATGACACTCCGGCAGGTCTGTACATTCAAATGCAGTTCATTTGGCACTTTGCAAATATAGGGCTCACACCCATAAATATTTCCCCATAGGGACGTGTGTTAAAAATCAAATTTCAAAAAATTCTGTAAAATAGCTGGGAGAAATGAGGTGTTTCAGCTTCACTAACCTGGATAAGTTAGATGTACCCTTTCATCCATCAAATTCTCAGGTTGGATAGTTCAGTTCAAATTCTGTTCAGGGGTCCGAAAAGCCAGACTACGAGTTCTTGTCACTCAAAAAGTCACCCATTTTCCGTACACGTACCCAATGAAATATAGTCCCCTCAAATTCCACCAGAAAAGCTTTCATCTTCTAACCAAAATGCAATTTGTAGAGGAATTCATACTCAATATCTACAGCTATTCAGTTTTTTGCCAAACTACATCATTGATTTTTAATTAATTTTTTTCTTCATTTATTTTGGTATCTTTGGTACGAATTTGTGAAGGGGCCTGGGGCATTCCCTTGTATTTACGGGTGTGAGCCCTATAGTGAAGGTCATATTTCTCATTTGACTTTTAAACATTATAAATGTGTTTTTGATGATATTTGCACCTACATCATATGGGAAATTACACATTCTAGGGTTATAAAGCTTCTCAAAGGGACACTTTTGAAACTCACACCCTTTGAGGTTTTTTAAAAAAATAAAAATGTAGTGTTGATCAGTTCTTCATAAGATGAATACCTAGATGCAGGCAGTAATCTTTGATTATGGGGGTGTCATCATCACATTATTGCCTACAAAATACTTGAAAAGACTTTGTTTTGTCAAACAGACTAACTTTATGAATTTTGACCTGTTCCAGTGGTAGTCAAACAAAGAAATACATTAAAATAACACAGTCATTCAAAGTTGTGTGATACTGATGACTGCTATGTACAAAGATCTATCTATACCACAACAACACAACAACATAATAAGAAAACAAATTATAGCCAAACAGAGTTGGGGGGGGGGGGGTAGAGGAGAGAGAGAGAGAGGGGGGGGGGGGGGTAGGAAGGGGAAGGGGGAGGGAGGAAGAGATCTGACACAATACATCAACATAAACCAGCAGATTTTGTATGGGATGAATACTTCCCATAGACTTGTGTGCATTGCATGCATCCTCTATAGGGCTCACACCCATAAATATTTCCCCATAGGGACGTGTGTTAAAAATCAAATTTCAAAAAATTCTGTAAAATAGCTGGGAGAAATGAGGTGTTTCAGCTTCACTAACCTGGATAAGTTAGATGTACCCTTTCATCCATCAAATTCTCAGGTTGGATAGTTCAGTTCAAATTCTGTTCAGGGGTCCGAAAAGCCAGACTACGAGTTCTTGTCACTCAAAAAGTCACCCATTTTCCGTACACGTACCCAATGAAATATAGTCCCCTCAAATTCCACCAGAAAAGCTTTCATCTTCTAACCAAAATGCAATTTGTAGAGGAATTCATACTCAATATCTACAGCTATTCAGTTTTTTGCCAAACTACATCATTGATTTTGAATTAATTTTTTTCTTCATTTATTTTGGTATCTTTGGTACGAATTTGTGAAGGGGCCTGGGGCATTCCCTTGTATTTACGGGTGTGAGCCCTATAGTGAAGGTCATATTTCTCATTTGACTTTTAAACATTATAAATGTGTTTTTGATGATATTTGCACCTACATCATATGGGAAATTACACATTCTAGGGTTATAAAGCTTCTCAAAGGGACACTTTTGAAACTCACACCCTTTGAGGTTTTTTAAAAAAATAAAAATGTAGTGTTGATCAGTTCTTCATAAGATGAATACCTAGATGCAGGCAGTAATCTTTGATTATGGGGGTGTCATCATCACATTATTGCCTACAAAATACTTGAAAAGACTTTGTTTTGTCAAACAGACTAACTTTATGAATTTTGACCTGTTCCAGTGGTAGTCAAACAAAGAAATACATTAAAATAACACAGTCATTCAAAGTTGTGTGATACTGATGACTGCTATGTACAAAGATCTATCTATACCACAACAACACAACAACATAATAAGAAAACAAATTATAGCCAAACAGAGTTGGGGGGGGGGGGGGTAGAGGAGAGAGAGAGAGAGGGGGGGGGGGGTAGGAAGGGGAAGGGGGAGGGAGGAAGAGATCTGACACAATACATCAACATAAACCAGCAGATTTTGTATGGGATGAATACTTCCCATAGACTTGTGTGCATTGCATGCATCCTCTATAGGGCTCACACCCATAAATATTTCCCCATAGGGACGTGTGTTAAAAATCAAATTTCAAAAAATTCTGTAAAATAGCTGGGAGAAATGAGGTGTTTCAGCTTCACTAACCTGGATAAGTTAGATGTACCCTTTCATCCATCAAATTCTCAGGTTGGATAGTTCAGTTCAAATTCTGTTCAGGGGTCCGAAAAGCCAGACTACGAGTTCTTGTCACTCAAAAAGTCACCCATTTTCCGTACACGTACCCAATGAAATATAGTCCCCTCAAATTCCACCAGAAAAGCTTTCATCTTCTAACCAAAATGCAATTTGTAGAGGAATTCATACTCAATATCTACAGCTATTCAGTTTTTTGCCAAACTACATCATTGATTTTTAATTAATTTTTTTCTTCATTTATTTTGGTATCTTTGGTACGAATTTGTGAAGGGGCCTGGGGCATTCCCTTGTATTTACGGGTGTGAGCCCTATAGTGAAGGTCATATTTCTCATTTGACTTTTAAACATTATAAATGTGTTTTTGATGATATTTGCACCTACATCATATGGGAAATTACACATTCTAGGGTTATAAAGCTTCTCAAAGGGACACTTTTGAAACTCACACCCTTTGAGGTTTTTTAAAAAAATAAAAATGTAGTGTTGATCAGTTCTTCATAAGATGAATACCTAGATGCAGGCAGTAATCTTTGATTATGGGGGTGTCATCATCACATTATTGCCTACAAAATACTTGAAAAGACTTTGTTTTGTCAAACAGACTAACTTTATGAATTTTGACCTGTTCCAGTGGTAGTCAAACAAAGAAATACATTAAAATAACACAGTCATTCAAAGTTGTGTGATACTGATGACTGCTATGTACAAAGATCTATCTATACCACAACAACACAACAACATAATAAGAAAACAAATTATAGCCAAACAGAGTTGGGGGGGGGGGGTAGAGGAGAGAGAGAGAGAGGGGGGGGGGGGTAGGAAGGGGAAGGGGGAGGGAGGAAGAGATCTGACACAATACATCAACATAAACCAGCAGATTTTGTATGGGATGAATACTTCCCATAGACTTGTGTGCATTGCATGCATCCTCTATAGGGCTCACACCCATAAATATTTCCCCATAGGGACGTGTGTTAAAAATCAAATTTCAAAAAATTCTGTAAAATAGCTGGGAGAAATGAGGTGTTTCAGCTTCACTAACCTGGATAAGTTAGATGTACCCTTTCATCCATCAAATTCTCAGGTTGGATAGTTCAGTTCAAATTCTGTTCAGGGGTCCGAAAAGCCAGACTACGAGTTCTTGTCACTCAAAAAGTCACCCATTTTCCGTACACGTACCCAATGAAATATAGTCCCCTCAAATTCCACCAGAAAAGCTTTCATCTTCTAACCAAAATGCAATTTGTAGAGGAATTCATACTCAATATCTACAGCTATTCAGTTTTTTGCCAAACTACATCATTGATTTTTAATTAATTTTTTTCTTCATTTATTTTGGTATCTTTGGTACGAATTTGTGAAGGGGCCTGGGGCATTCCCTTGTATTTACGGGTGTGAGCCCTATATAGTATCCCATGGAATGCGTTCACTGTCTGGGTTGTTTGACAAATGATGTCTATGATCATGGCTGCCTTGCACTCCATTACACATCAATGATGAAATGACGTGTGAATTTTCTCCAGCAAATGAAATTTGTAAGATCGCAACTGCTGATTTGTAATTAGACAAACATGTCAGAAAAAGGAACCATTTCATTTGTTAGAGGGAGACAAATTGAAGAAAATTCACACCTCAGCCTTCACCTCTCTATGTAATATTCTCTTACTTTCAATTATGCATTGATGAGTTGGAAGAGACTAAGAGTCAGGCAGCGCCTTTTTCAGAGTGTTATTATATTATTACACCATTGCATATAATCATATTGCAACAGGGAATGAAATAGCACATTGCAGCAAAACAGCATGACCATTACATGGTGTAAGTGGCAGATGCCAATGGCTGCAATTATATGCAATCAAGGAAAATTTACATGGAACTGTGAAAACATGTGAAAATACAGAACTTGGCAGTAAGTTGTCTGCCAAACCTTTACTATAAAACCCTGTTGTAGTTGAGTGTAAAATAGTTCAGGAGAAAGGCATCTTCAAAAAAGTTTGTGTTTTGTTGTGCTGAACCCTTTGGCTAATATTACAAGTTGTTTTTTCCCCTGTTGTGTGGGTAGGTGACAATTGTTAGGGGGGCAGCAGTGGAAGAAAATATGTGATTAAAAAGGGTCTTCTTGTATCATAGGGGTGTTCAAAAATCCTATTGTGCCTAGATAAATCGCCAGATCAACATGTGTGATTGTGTGTTTGGACGCACTGAAGTGAAAAGGCTCTTTTTTTTAATGCCTTTGTGTGTATAGGGGTGTGTTTGCTGTTTTGGTGGATGGAATTGTCTCTAGGACTCTTGAAAGGATAAAAGGGATGGAGTTTTTCTTTGTGAGTGACCTTAAGGTGACCAAGTATACGGCTGAGCGATTAATAAGCAAAGAACTGCTAAGTGGATAGTAACCTTGCAGTAAAGTCAAGCATACAGTCATTGCACTCCATGCAATAGCAGCTTGATATCAGCCAGCATTATATGCAGCATCCAACAACACATGTGCAGAAAAGGAAGCTTGTGTTTGGACTTTACTGGGACACAGTTTTTAAACCAAATATCTACATTTAAAACACAGCACAAATTGATATCAAGAATATAATGTAACAATGAAGCAGGAATTTGTTAAACATTTTCTTGTGACCGTCCAAAGTAAATTACAGAGGTCTTTGGACCAGTTAAAAGTGGTCTTATAAGAAATATGAGTAAAATTGTATTTCAAAGCATAACTACAAACGTTTGATCGAAATTAGAATAGAAAAACTATGAAGTTATAAAATTTGGAAGTTTCACTAATTTTCACTGAACAGCTCTTGAACACTCAGTAGGAATAGTCAAATAAGTGAATTGATTGTGTCATTGCCTAACAATTTGCCATGCAGTGTATATGCAAAATGTATTTCAAAGCATATGCAAAATGCATTTTCAAAGCATTGATTGTGTCATTGCCTAACAATTTGCCATGCAGTGTATATGCAAAATCTTAAAATTTCCATTTTTTTTCTTTTTATTTATGCATTTATTTTATAAAGTTCAAATCCAATTGCATTGTATGCACCAGTCTCAAATCCTAACATAGCTGACTGATTACTATTTTGAAGCTATTCAGCCAGGAAAAATAAAATGTTTTGCACTTGACTTTTATAGTGCTCAGAAAAATTGAATTTTTGTGTGGTAACCTTCCATTTTTGTTTAAAATTTTGGAGAGGATTGTTTTCTCCAGACTTACAGATTATCTCTTGGTTAATAATTTATTCGATCCTTTTCAATCCGCATATCGTCCTTACCATAGCGTAGAAACCCTTCTCCTCAATGTGTCGAACTTCATCCTACAGGAAATGGATCGTGGAAATGTCACTGCTTTGATTTTACTTGATTTGTCCTCCGCCTTCGATACTGTTAATCATGCAATTTTGTTAAACACCCTCCAATCTCTTGGTGTAAAGGGTCAGGCATACGAATGGTTTAAATCTTACCTTTCATGCCATTCACAGGCAGTGTGTGTCAACAGCTGTAAATCAAATGCTATGCCTCTCAAATGCGGTGTTCCACAGGGCTCTGTGGGCGGGCCCACCTTGTTTTCCATCTATCTTATTAGCCTGGGACACATACTGTACGAGCTGAATTTTTCGCGTACAGATATTTTCGCGAATTGCTACTTGGAGGACATTTGCGCGTGTTGTTAATTTCGCGGTTGCGACGGTCTAACTGAACATAACTATTTGCGCGTTGTTATTTTCGCGTGTTGTTATTTTCGCGGTTCAAAGGCGATTCGCGAAATTCGCGAAAATAAAACCACCGTGAAAATTTCAGCTCGTACAGTATTGTGCCAGCACAAAATTAATTATCACATATACGCTGATGACATTCAATTGTATTCGTCTTTCAAACCTAACCAGGCCGATGCCTTACATGCTTTGAGTCAGCTTGAGAATGCAATGAACGATGTTTATTCATGGCTAAACTCACATTCTTTGAAATTGAATACGGATAAATCTGAGTTTTTAATGTTTGGTCCGAAGACACAATTAGGTAAACTTGACATTAATTTTATCTCCTTTTCCGGCATGTCAATTAGTGTGTCCCAAACCTGTCGCAACCTGGGTGTAATGCTAGATTGTAATATGACTATGTCTCATCAAGTTTCTAGCATTTGTAGATCTGTAAGATACCAACTTCGTAATATCGGCTTCATTAGAAAATATTTGAACCGCTCTTCTACCGAAAAATTAGTCCATGCCTTGATATCCTCTAGGCTCGATTTTGGAAACTCTGTCTTATTTAACTTACCACAAACTCAGCTCTCCATGCTACAGAGGCTTCAAAATGCGGCAGCACGCATCATCACACTATCCAAGAAGCACACTCACATCACCCCTATTTTGAGATCACTTCATTGGTTACCAGTCAAAGATCGCATTATTTTTAAGATTTTACTTTTGACTTTTCATTGCATTCAGGGCGCTGCTCCTCAGTATAACATTGACTTACTCCATAATTACATCCCTGCTAGATCTTTACGCTCATCCAACTCCGGTTCTCTGATAATTCCAAGATTCACTACAATATGGGGCACAGGTGCCTTTGGCCATGCTGCTCCCACCTTATGGAATAACTTACCTTCAGCCGTAAAAAAATTGTTCTTCATCAGACTCCTTTAAAAGCAGTCTAAAAACTCACTTGTTTAAAGCCTCAATTTGACTACTCATTACATGCACTATGTCCTTTATCTCCTTCACTTTCTCTTCCTTCCGCGCCTAGAGCACTCTGCAGAGTGGATTTGGCGCTATATAAATCATATCAATTATTATAATCGGGTCATTCATATCCACATGTTTTGATGCCAGTCGAGAAAGGAGAAATTCTGTAAGTTCGTGGTGATATTCTCCTTTAGTCTTTCATTGAAGGAGGTAGTATCTTTATTTTGATTTTTTTTTTATGTTCTTTTGTTACGACCAAAATCACTCTGAGAATGATCGCACAAAAGAAACAATCAACTAATGTTCAGGCGGTTTATTAACAGTGATATTGTGGGTACAGACTCGTAATCGGTTTTCACATCAGTACAATAATGATCAATAAAACAATTATAAATCGGTAGTGAAATCACTTACAGCCAAATTTGAAAGCAAGTAATCCTTTGATAGTGTCCAGATACGATGTTCGATGCACCGATGAATGATCCTTGACGCACCGATGAATGGTTCCTCCGACGTAACTCCAAAGGCACTGGTTGCAATAATCCACTTTATAAATCCAGGGTAAAGCCCACGATAAACAAGGTGTATGTCCACGGCGAAACGTGCAAAATCCAAACGTTATGACGACCACGTCCAGTTGATGCGTTGAATGATGATTCACTTTATAATGTCCAGCAAAGAAACCAGCCCGTCAACAGCTTTGCCGTAATAATGTCCGTTGACACTAAAATATGGAGTCTATCTCCAACGTAGGCAAATTAATTCTCTGCAGGCAAAATGTCAGCAGGCAAAATGTCTCCCAGGCCTTATCTCCACAAACACAGTTTGTATAGCAGGTCAGCAGGTAACACAGGACTGACTATAACAAGTCGCTTCAGAGCCAGAAGTGACGTAACTCTCAGAGCAGAGGTGTTGGGTACTCTGCCTACCTCAGAATTTCTCCTGCTTATATACTATCCATTCACCCCTTTCTAGTACATTCTGTAATTTTCTCCAACCTGGGGCCACGTACCTGAACATACTAGCAAGTCCAAATTCCAGGAATCCTGGATGACTCACTGCCTAATATGTGCATAACATCATTGCCAAAATTAACTACCAATCACATTGGGTTACAAGGGCAGTGCCTCACTCAGCCAGCACTTCCTAGAATTTTCTGGAATGGGTTAAATCATTCTAGATTGAGTGAGCTATAATGTATTTCCTGTCACATGCATACATGTACTGTAGCTACATTGTATACCCTGTAGAAAATTCTCCACTGATCTGGTCAGCCTGTATGTACTATATCTATATCATATAGAATGTTCTCCATTAATCTGGTCACCCTGTGTACATACACATTAAACAACCATGCATACAGCCTTGATACATGTACATAACTACTTGTGTGTACCTTTGTGACACTTTCTTGCAAAGTGTTGAATTCTTTTACAAAATGGGCACAATTGTTCCATTGTCCAATTAGGAGGAAGATTAAATGCAAATCAGTGCATACAACTACTTCATGCATTACCCATGGCCACGTCTCTGGCTATTTGTGTTACTTACCTGACTTAGCGATGAAGACAATATCATGCAAAATTCATGATTCATCACCTGTATTTTCACATCCCCTCCCACCTACCCCAGACTTCAAATGAAATTATGCATTCTCTTAATATCTGATCCTGTGTATGCAGTTCATTGCCCCCCCCCCCCCCCCAGCACAGTACAACTGTTGCGCTATATATGCCATGCACCAGTTGCTTGCAAAATGTCTTGAGCGTGCTTGCCAATTTGATTCGTGGGTGCTACCAATATGCCGGAGATCCTCCTCTTCCCCCCCCCCCCCCCCCCCAAATGAGCACTAATAGTGCAAAGCACACTTCTAGTTTTATCCCCAACCCTAAACCACAGCGTGCTGCTTGCACCAGCGATTGAAGAAGCTTGTGTGGCTGCTATTTGGTGGGCTGCCACCAGTTTTGACATGCCATTAAGGTATTCTGTCATATTGCGGCCCATCACATTCACAGGAGTCAGAGAGAATCGGGATGCCTGAGGGTAGTGGCCCAATATCTGTGAACCCTCCTTTCTTCTCCCACATTCTAGATTGATCGTCATCACTGGCTGTTGTCGATTGTTGATAACACTTGTCATAGCATCCTAGCATATGTGCACAGTGTAAAAACAGGGAGAAAAAGGCAAGGGACCCCTTTAAGATATGTAAAAACACAGGGTGCAGCTTGATTCCAGGGTATCGCTTTAGAATAGATTAGAGGCGAGATGAGCAAAGCAGAAAGGTGTTACTTATCACGTGGGTTCTGTCATTTCCGTTCATCAGATATCACATTCTTCAGAGTAGAGTTTTGTAATATATGCCCTTTATCGCTGAAACTTCTGAAATTTTTCTGTTTGATTATAGTCTTATAGATTAGACTGTGAAACATTGCTTTTAATACTACTCTCGTTATGTATCACTCTCTTCTTCTTTTTTTTTTTTTTTTTTGGAGGGGGGATGTTGGGTTGAGGAATTCTGTGTACATCATGAATACTTAATAGTATATTTCACCAGTTTTAGAGGAAGGAGAGCTACGGACTTTTAGGACTTTTAGGACTTTTAGGACAATTTCGTGAGTGGGTGAGTTCACGATTAAGATCCACATTGACAAAAGTAGCAATTTCTTACTGGAGATATGATATGTAATGCACTTGAATTACTGGAGGCAATACTTTTACACATTGTTAATTTGGTGAATAATGGTTGGCTTCATGAAATTCATGAAATTGAAAACAAAGCGAAAATGTACTGCATGTACATGAGATGTGTACAGCCATGCTTTGGGTAGGGTTGATAGCCACCTGAGATGTTAAAGTTTGAAAATGGTTTGAAATCTGTCTTTGACCTGAGTTCATATTTATGACGTTGATTGATCCACAGCTTTTCTGTTCAATGATGGCACTAGTTTTATTATTGGGTTCCTGATATCATCCTTTAAACTGAGGTATGTTGCAATTGGCTGTGTAGTTTGGTTGCTTTGTTGTAAGCAGATGCTGGTGTGGTTCTTGTGTCGATCATAAATATTTCATGCTATGACAAGCACGGGAAGTAGTTCCCTGTGGCAGTTTCAAAATAAGCCGTGATTGAAAGGTTGCGTTTTGCCAGCAGCAAAACATTTGGGTATTGGTTGTGATACATGTCTGCTCCTCGGAAGAGTAGCTTCGCAGTATATTTCATGCTTCATCATGCACATAAGAAACCAATATCGCATGTCAAGACTTTTTTCAGAATTCTTTTGTATCGTCGTTTTCTTGTCTTCAAGATTGTGAGATATTATCCATGAACATTAGACACGTAGGCACGAGATGTAGTTGTCACTTTGCTGTACAGATGGATATCCACAGACATTTGATACCTACTTATGAGATATGTTTGTCACTTAGTTTGACAAATGGAAATAAGAAAAGGTGGCTTTTAAACTTTCCTAGGGACGTTAATGTCACATACTGCCATCTTGCTGTAAAGCAATAGGTCATATTATTATCATTATCAATTTGATTTACAGTCGGCCTGAAAATTGTGCAAAATTAATGTAGACATTAGATTTTCTACTGGATGAAATTTAAGTTGAATCAAACTTAAATTTCATGTCAGAAGACATTTAGCTTGGTGTTTACATTCTAATTTGTTGAGAATATGGCAGACCATAGAACAAAAAAAAAAAGAAGGAAGTTTTTTACATTGCCTAGCAATAATAGAGACTAGGAATTTGCAATATGACAATACATGTTTCTTCAAATACAGTGAAAAGGCTATAATTGCATGCTTCCAGGACATTTTTGTGACTTTCAAATCACAACATTTTACTTTCATTCCCAGAAAAAAAAAATGAGAGAAATTAACAAGCTCCCCCAACCCCCCCCCAAAAAAAACCAACAACAACAACAGCAACCAAATTTTCCATACCCTGAATATGACCTATATATTATGCAGTTGAGTACATTGTGTGACATGTGTCGGCGCGATCTCAGCGTCTGGTCAGAAGGGTACAGATATATATGTAAACATCGACTCGAAAATATATTTGCCCACACTCCAGGCAGGTGTTTGCTCCAGGGATGTTCAAAATCAGATCTGTGTAAACTCGTTTTCTAGATGCACTTGCTTCAATCTCTCCATAGGGAAAGAAAGAGAGAGAGAGAGAGAGAGAGAGAGAGAGAGAGAGAGAGAGAGGGGGGAGAGATAGAGGGAGCAAGAGAGGGAGAGATAATCTATGCAGGAATTTTACAAGTGCACATATAGATCTTGTCAACATATGCACAATTTGCAAGTATAGTACTCACCTGATAATTGCAAACTGCTATTTAAGCGAGAACACTGACTAAGTGCAAGACATTCAGTGTCACATTAAAAAAGCAATATAGTTCTCATCTGATACATTTGTAATCAGGACTCAATAGCAGGAACACTGCCTATGTGCAAAGACATTTTACAAAGAGTATAACCAATATATTTTTTTCTTGCATGGTATTCTTATCTTCATTGGAACGTGCATTCTGCTTCTTTTGGAATATATTTTGACTGCATCATTTCCATTTTCCTTGATTAGTGTCTGAAAATGATAACTAAATCCAGAGATATAATCACAGGGGTTTTTCATTTCCTTTTAATGGAACGGTCATTTCTAACAAATCCTAGATAGGTTATTAAATGCCAATTGCACAGCCTGAACATTTGCCGCTGGGCAGTAGGACAGGAAAATAGGATGGCATTATGCTAGCATTCATAGATAATGGGATATTAAATGATTTGCTTGCATCAATACCAGCCACCATTTAACTCGGAGCCCTGCTAACCCATTGAGGACGTGCTGATTTTGCTACAACACGCATTTCCCATACCCACCTGCCCGAGTATACTCAGGACTTGTCCTCAACGGGCTAATATAAACATTGTGTCCTGCTATCATTAATCTTGTTATACCCCAATGTGTTTTCTTTTTTTTTTCACACGTATCCCATCTATGTTCAAAATTTAAAGCTGTTGTTTGTATGGTAGTGGAAGTGCGGCACTTTCATTTCTTGTGTTCAAGTGATTTGTTCAAATGAAAATTCAGTGAATCCAGCAGGGAGGTGGAAAGACTGATCCAATTTAGAAACAAAGTCTTCTTGAATAGACTCACACCAAGTGCCAGGTCTTTTAGTTTGCCATTCAAAAGTAGATGCAGGGTGTATGCTTACCATGGATAACGACAGGTCCTGGCAGCCCTCTGTCCAAATTAATTGTAATTACAGGAAGATTGTTTCAAGCACAGTCATCGGCGATAGATGATCAAATTGCAAAGGTGCCTGAAGGTGACGATGAGTTCACAGTCGTAGCTTGGGGTAGACATAGGCGCAGACAAGCGTGCATGTTTGTGTGTGTGTGTGTGTGTGTGTGTATGTGTGACAGTGTGTGTGTGTATGTGTGTGTGTGTCTCTCTCTCTCTGTATGTGTGCAGGTGTATGTGTGTCTGTATGTCTGTGACTGTGTTCATGTGTCACTGGGGGATGGAGAGGACCCAACACCTGGTGGGATCATAATCAATAGGTAAGATGAATGAGACTGTAATGTCAAACCAGCCATCTACCTTTCAGAGAAGAGGAGGGCCCAGGGTTTGATGGAATGCCATGATGACTGAGAGATATACAATGCCTGTCATTTAGGGTTCAGAGGGAGAGAGATATGGAAGCATTTCACACTTGTGTATGAATATGTTTGCTCTCATATTTTTGTGAAGTGTTCTAAAAGTGAGATTGCCTCCCTGCTTCAGATGAGAGAATTCTTGTACGGATATAGGATGTTTATTTCCCGTCTGAATGCCCTCATATCAATACATGGTTTCCATACATTTTTCAAAACAATGTTTTGAGCATCGTTTTGTTCGATTCTACTATATCCATGTAATATGACAGTTTTTTTTTGTCTTTTTTTTTTTTCTGAAAGCTCTTGCGTATGTCCTATAAGTAGGTGGGGCTTATTCACAATGCACACTTAGGGCCTGGCCTCTACTACAGACGAGTCCAGCACAAAGTATAAACACGAAGAGCAAAGCCTGCACAAAGTTTGTACTGCGCAGCGGAGAGACTCGTACACATAATGAGCTTCCCGTGAAAGTGCAGCGGAGTGCAGTGTCTGAATGCTCCCATACGATGGTCGAATAACGGGGTGCTGCGTCTGAATAGACTCATATCAATATGTCTTATATCCATATATGTTGTACGAATATAAAAAAGTGGATATGTCTGAAAGGGCCCTTAGTGTTCAGACACCGAAATAAGTCTCTTAGCCAATTCCCAACTGCTGAAAAACATTTCATTCAGTAGCTGTTCTGTCACAAGCTCCGTTTCTCAAATGTCATTCATAGCAACTACAGGGAATTCATAAGGTCTTTAAATTGCATCTTACTCCAAGCAACATAGCAACAGCTCATGCTTGTGTAAACAAAGTCTAACAAAAAAACAAACAAACAAACAAACAAACAAACTGAGACGTGAAGATACATGTGTAATCAAGCACCTTATCAGAATGAGTTTTCTAGGAACTGCATTTATAAGTTGGGTGCATGCTAACATTCACAGGCTGGTCAGTTAAAACGGGCACCAGTGGCTCAAGGAGGATACAGTGTTATTATCATCTCAAGGAGGAGAGATGTATCAGGCAACCATCATCCCTTCAAGATTGTATCCACGGTGATGATGATAGCGGGAATCGGTGAGAGACTCAGGCAGAAACTTGGCCAGCTGAATGTTTAGTGCCAGGAGCTGTCGGGTTAATTCTGCAAAGAATGAGTATCGTAAGAAAAGCTGTAAATGTTGTCACCGAAAGGTTTTTCACCAGCATGAAACCTTTTGAGTGTAGGGGAGATAGATACCCTCTCCTCCCCTCCGTTCCCCTTTCAGCATCAATAATGTGCCGCCCGAAGGCAAGTAGGTTATTATCCCATAAGCTCACAAAGGATAGTACTGGGTCATCATCCCTTATCATTGCCAGTCTGGGGCAAGCCCATTACATTCCTATCAACTGAAAATGTAAACAGCAGGGAGTGTAGCCTTCAGTCCAGACTCTCTGTGATCTCCCGTGTCCCTCAGAGATTTCCTGGATGAGATGTACAGATTTCACACGCCTGCTGGCAACAACCTATTGATATACATATATACTGCATGCTTACTCACTTTGTCTGCTATGATTTTATCGATTTCTAATACTATCTGCATAAATCGAGGCATCAGTCATACCATATTTCAAATACAATGTACTTGTATCACTTTTGAAAGTTCTTTTGTTTTAAATCTGATGTGAAATTTGATCCGAGACATTCAACCGTACTGTGCAGTCTTTCTAGTCCAGTAATGTACTCAGGGAAGATCATGTTTTATTATTATTTTCTTTTGGTATAAATGTGAGAACGGTGATCTCCTGAGCTCCTGGTGTGCCATGTTCGTATGTCCACCTCCAGGCGACAGTTACTCAACTTCACATATTTGCTAAAATGCACAACCATGCACACGCCATCGATAAATTGTAATAAGCCCCTGTATAGAAATCATAATAGCCATAGCTTTTGTCATAAAACTGATATTACAGCAAAGCTTGCAATTTTCTCCACAACTTTGCCGTAGTGCATCTCCAGCATAAATGCCTCTGTGAGGATTTACTGGCTTTGAAAAACAGAATGTTTTCCAAAAGTGCTCATACCTCTTGGTCTCAGAATATTGTGGTGCACAAAGAGTTAAAGGTACAATTTACCTTTGGGAGTAATGATTTAAAAAATGTTTGAGATATCTCATTTGATGCATGTACATGTGTGTAGGTCAGTTGTATCAAAACATCCTACCATGTAAAAATATTGCAATAAAGCCCTAAAGTGTAAGGAGATATCACTATTTTTCTCAATAAACCATAACTGTAGACAGTTTATTCTAGAAACATTTTTATTATATCTGTTGTTCACCTTTTGTATATTCAACATTACTTATTACAAATTTATACATGAATTGGTTGTTTCTATCACTAACGCACATTTTAGAACTATTTTGAAGCACTAAAGCTGGGTTTTGTTTCAAATGCAGTTGGTAAATTATGCCTTTGATAGCCAAAAATATCTTATTATTTGATAGATAGGCCCTACTAAATGAATATATATTCATTTTTATTTCAGCAAACCTACCCATGTAATTTTGTTTTAATGCAATATATTAATTCATTTCTTGGCATTTTTTCCAGGATATAAGAAATCTTTCTTCTGTTTTGATTTGAACAAGGCAAATATCTCTCCATCCAGCCGAGATCGTCATGGGATTTCTTTCCGTGCTGGGTGCCTAATCAGTAACTTCCTTTAAGTGAATGTCACTGAGGGTAGTGAAATTGACATTAATGTTATGCATGTCAGTTTCAAACTGTCTCAGACCCTCAGAGAAGATTACCCAATACTTCACTGGCTTCAGGATATCGTGTGGCAGGTGCTGTCAACAAATTTTCACGCTGTGGGGGGGGGGGATTTATTTTAACAAGTTGTTTTGAGACGGCTGGGAATAAAAAAATGTCCTTGATCTCTATTGGCTCAGAGAGAGATTATTGACATATGCAGTATTTGTGCCTCATATCCTTGTAAAATTATGATGTTGTAAACAAGAGTTGTCGAGGCAAATATATATATATATTTTTTTCCCTAATAAAGTTCTTCATGATGGCTGTATTGAATAAAACCTATGTGCGTGTATGTGTGTGTGTGCATGTGTGTGTGTGTGTGTGTGTTTATTGCTGTATCCAGCCATTGTTTTAGGTCGAAAGCTTTGGGATCATGCCATGGCTGTATTAGTTTATAAGGCGTCAGTTTATCCATCGCGTTGGAGGAGTCAGCTGCCTATTTGTTCTGTACATTATACAATTTTTTCATAGAGTCCTTGAAAACGGCTGTAAAATAAGAAAGTAATCATTTATGGCAGTGAAAAGGTTGATATTTGCGTACTTTTAGGCAAGACACGCATTCTTCAAAACAACAACAACCACTGTTGATGTTGATGATATCACGATCACAAGACTTTATGTCATTAGAAATAAGTGTGCACATCTTGAAGCGAGGTTCAGATGTGAGGTTGTTTTTATGTGTTCAAATTCACTCTTAGCAGACTCGAAAATGATTTGAATATATTGCAGTATCTAGCATTATGTCTGTTACTGATTTTTTCTTCAAGGAATCAAAGCAATTCAATTATCAAAAGGCATAGCTGTTCCTTGGCCATGTGTGCCATACTTGTCAAGTTGTATTGCACAGGGCAATATTGACAGGTATTGATTTGAGAGGCCAGAAAATCTGCCTTTTTTCTCTCTTTGTGTGTGTCTGTCTATATGTCTTGCTTTCGTCACTATATTTCTTTCTCTTCCTATTACTATATCTCTTTTTCTTCCCTGCCCCCCCCCCTGTCTCAAGGATGAATGTTTGACGACATGCACACATATGCGCAGCACACACACATTGTTATTATTGTATGTTTCTGTAGTTTATTTGAACTTCATCCAGACTCCCTGTGTTGCTTTGCCTCCGAGATGTCTTGAGTGACATGATTCATGTCTCCCCCGCACCGCTGGAGCCTTAGCTATGTACGCTTCATTAATGTGATGGCACAGCTGCCGTGGCATGTAGCGCAGGAAAACGATAAACTCGTCTTGATTTTCTAATGGCAGGATGCCCCTTTTTCTTTCTGGGTTGTCCTTTTCTTCAGTTTTGTCATGCTTTTGTGAGAAGGACGGTGTTTTCTTGCAAACAAACATCTTGCTGGTTGCCAGATGTTAGGGCTGGTTGTAGAGATAATCAGCTCTTTCCATCTTCTTACACATTTTTCCCCTTGTTCATATTTTATGTACATGTATGCTGGACTCTGACTCACAATTGCATGTGGGACACATTAATGGCAGAGGATGCCTACACATACACAGTCATCTCAGATCTACTGAAGATAAATAATGCATCTTAGAATGGTAAACAGTGTCCTAGCAAAAACAAGTGGAAGCTATTTAAAAATTATAATGTGGTATAACTTTGCTCCAAACACTTGTAATATGAATGTGGCGATTCAGTCAGAAACTTGCATGTTGCCTGTTGTGTGAATATCTAGCTGTATTTCTCATTTGGATATAAATTCTGAAATCCTATGAATAGCTCTTTCCATCTTTTTAGTTCTCAAAGCAGGTCGCAGTTGCCCTAATGTAACTTTATGTGTTGGATGAAAGTGTTGCAGTTCTGCCCACATGTTTCTTGCAAAGGCCGCAGTCCTCTGACAGTTGTATTCTACGATATTCTGATGTTAAGGATAAGCTTTAAAACCTGTTTTTATTACAAATAGTGATGATGACATCGGTTAGGGTGTTCATCTGTTTGGAGGACGTTTGTGATACATGTATGTCAAAAAAAAAAATGGGACATCAGCCTCAAGGCCAGTTCTCGTAATTGTAAACTGCATGACCTATCAGAGGTCAAGTGTAGAAGGTAAGTCTTTCTCTGAGGGTGGCGGGCAAACTGCTCTTGAAATGAAGGTTCCAAGCTATGACATTCAATCCGTGTGGGGGTGTACTAATAATTCAACACATCCACACCTCCACTGGACGAGGACACGGCTCGAAGATTCCTTGATTACAAAATGAAAACTGTTGAGCATGGGAATGATATCAGTGGATTTGTCAGGAGAAATTCATGTTTTTCAACTGCATAGAGCAACTTTTTTCTTGCCTTATTTTTGTCTTTAAGTTATAGGATCTTTTTTGAGGGATTTGGAATTCCACACAAACTGAAACAATGTGGAGCCATGACGCGGTACATCCAATAGTTAACTTATTTCTGAGTCATGCAGGTCTCACTGGTAACGCTAAATTGACTGTACTATTAAGCTCAATGAGTTTGGAAGATTTCATTATAGCGCTCCACCTTGGCTTTAATTTTGTGCCTGTAGTCTCTTGTTTTGTTGAGAATTGGATTTTGCCCTGTTGCTTACAGCAACCAGGAACAAGTTTATGAGGCCACGAGGGAGTTGTTTTACAGCTTTTAAGTAAAGTCTGCATAAATCACAAGGTTTTCGTCCTGATGACGTTACTGCATTTAGGCAGAGTCGCGAGGAAATCAATACAAGTTCTTCAATACAAGGTTTGCCGGCCAGACCCAGAATGGAACAGGGAGACCCAGAATGAAACCGGGTGACCCAGATTTTGTCTGGCATAGCTTCTTTTTTGGTGGGTGCATGATGGGGCAAGTCAGAACTGGAAAGGCCAGTTTGCTGACTTTGCTCAATCCTAGTGGCTTTAAGCTGGCTTCAGTGTTGTTTTTTTTTTTATTAGAACAATTGAGACAAATTTCAAAGTGAAGATTGGTTAGATATGCAGTGTCTACCTTATTTATGCAGAGGGAATCAGTAAAGTTGGGTTGATGTATCAACAAAAACAATAAAATCAGGTATGGACTCTGCATTCACCTCAGCATGTCCATGCTAGTGTATGGTGTATTGACGTTTTTGCACTCTGTCGCTGTTGAGCTGAGCAATTCTGTTTTAGCAAAAATGGATAGAGCGTGGCTGGTGTCACCAATTCAGATGGACTCGAGTGTTAAACTGACAGTCAACTCATAGTTTTTGTTCCATTGCACGCTTCTGACATCACAATAGATAAGCCTTTTCCATGCGCACTCAACAGTTACAAACGTGCCTTCAGATACTTGTTTTACTGTCCACAACTTCAACCGATCGCTTTCATGTGCGACTGACTGGACTGTGCCACCCAATCGCCTTTCACACGCAAAAAATGGTTGCTATTTCTGTACTGAATTCAAGAATCTGTGTGGACAGCATCTGCATTGTTTGAAGCAAGAAGTGCATCATCTTTACTTATGCAATGGAACAAGATTTTGCACTCAGTAAAAGATGACGTGCACTATTCAACTCAACTTTGCTTCGTTTTATAAGAGTGCCTCTGTCTTTTATCTCAAGCAAAGTCTTGCACCATCATACTCATGACCATTCACTATTTGTATACAGTGCTAGTACATTGATTTTCGTGCCTGACATTATCAAATCAAATCATGTGAATCTCATGAAAACCTACCTGAATATCAAGCGCTTGCACTGTTCAAATTTAAGAACCTGCAATATATGTTTTTGCACAAAAAATAAGGATGTTGTACAGTACTTAGCAGATGATTTACAAGACAGCATTCAATGAAATGTTTGTTCTACACAGTGTACAGTATGTCTTGGAGAAATTCTGCTGTACTAAGAGATGACAGGACAAACAAATAGCCTGTGATAATTCTCAGTGCTTGATGAGTGTGGAATGAATGATGTGATTGATCATTTCCTCTTACTTCTGTCTCATCACAGACTGGTGTTTGGAACCCTCTACCCCGCGTACTACTCCTACAAGGCAGTCAAGACGAGAAACGTCAAAGAATATGTGAGTATATTTAGGAGCCAGTCCCCAAAATTTCATCAATACCACATGTATTTTGTTTGTTTGTTATTTTTTCCTTTCATCAAGATGATAAGCAGTGAATATAAATGAAAGTTCCATCTAGTCTGGGCTGTGAATCCGCAAAATTTCATCAATACCACATGTATTTTGTTTGTTTGTTATTTTCTCCTTTCATCAAGATGATAAGCAATGAATATAAATTGAAGTTGTCATCTAGTCTAGGCTGTGAATTGATCTGCAATTGTAATACAGAGCTCTATACATCTGGTAGGGACATTTCATTGATAGGTTAGAGCTTGTTTTGGAAGGGAAGTGCCTAGAGTTCAGTTCGTGGCTCCTGGATTCGATTTGGTATGACAAGTTGACACATTGCTTCATGAGTGTATCCTTTCAAAGAATTAATCAAGATTGTCCCCTCTAGTAGTTAGCCACAAGAGACAAGAAATAATCAAGGAACTGTGTAAATGAAGTATATCATACTCAGATTAAAAAAAACAACAACAACCAAGATTTAAAGAAAAGGAAATGCAATCTTTGCTGATCTTATGAAATGCAAATGGATATTATGTGGGCAGAAAGTGAAATTGATTTGAAAATTGGACATTGGGAACCCAACCCCCAGCAAAAGTTTTTTTGGGTACAATGTATGTTTGACGACTTTCAGGCTCTCTGGGTATTGTTGGGTCAAATAAACTGCAACCTGGCAGTTAATTGCATAAGTTTGAGAGAGGCCCAGGTCAACTGATTCTAACTTCCTGGCTTGTGGTGTGGATTTTACTCTTCTCTTTTTTTACTCTTTTCTCCTGTTACTCTGTTTTTCTTTAGTTTTTTGGTTTTGACAAACTGTGAACTTTCTGTAAGTGACTTTCAGTGATAGAAAGGAAATACTTGATAAAAAATGTGTTCAAGTTGGATTGAAAATATTTATAATGCAGCTGCAGTTGTATTTCATGAATTTGAATGCAGTTGTATTTTGTTGGCCTCGCAATGCCTGATGATATTTGTGAGATATATTGACCCATTTTTGTACGTAAGGAGTATTTTTTGTGACGGACTTTTGTGCTGAACCTGTTATGTAAAACACTGGGATCGATAGTTGCAGGAAAATTCTGAGAGTAAGCCTCTAAAACTTGGTAGGGAGATAAAAAGTTGTGTTTTGACCTGCTATCTCGTTTTGACTGGCAGTCAATAACAAAATTCTAATCAGTGCATGCAATGATAATTTCTGGCGCCTTGTTCAGAATTACTCAGATGTTTACACATTGATAGTGCAAACAGGATTTGAGGAAAATATCCTTTGGTGGTCATTCGTGTGTATAGAAAAAAAAAAAGACATTGATTAAATGCATTAAATGTAGTCACCTTAAGGGGGCTTTTACAAATTTTGCATCTTCGAGGCAATAACCCTCTACTCATTCTCTCAAATTTCCACTAAATTTCATGAGAATATGCTTGGTACCACGCACAATGACAAACGAAAAAATGTTTGGAATTATTTTCTCGTTAAATTTTAGCCCCTTGAAATCTTGCTCTTTTTTTCATTGCTTTACGATGTGGGTGTCCAGATAGTCATGAATAATAAATTTGGAACTTATGATAGCACACAGTTCTAGCTATGCAGGATGCAGGAGAGGTAACACCTATTTTTTTTTCTCTACACACAGCAGTGTCAGAATAACCTCACGAAGCTGTTGCTGTGGTAACACGGAAATATTTATTTCCTCTCATTTCAGCCAGCTGCAGTAGAAATTTCCATGCTGTAATTAGGTCATGATATTAAACAAGACTTGTGGCATGTATAGGCATGGGCAGACACCTTGGTGTAAAACCTCTAAAGACAACTGAATACCGGTAGGACTTATTTCCTTTGTCTATCACAAAATTAAGAAAACATAGCTGCATTGTTTCTTGGAGTGAAATTCTTACTAGACACTTTCATGTAGGGACTTGCTGCAGTGAACTTTGTAAACCACTGATGCAGTGGGGAAAAAAAAAATATTTTGCTGTAAGTTAATGAATGGATGATGGAGGTTCTTGAAAAATTTGAAATTCCACGAAAACAGTTTCATGTAGGGACTTGTTGCGATCAGCTCTTTGGTGAAGCGGTAGCGTGGTTGATCAGAGCTTCCTGGAGAAATGGACCGGTGAGTGCTAGGTGGAGCAGCCCTGGATACGGCTTATCTGCTCCGTGCACACAGTCCACCGGTGTGTGCCGATATGGGCTCTGTCTCTTCGCTGGAGAGTGGAGGAAGTGAGGAAGAGTGGAGATGACCCTCAGAGGGCTCGCGGAGTGCGGCTTCCTGCACTTCTCCGCTGCGCCCGCATTGAATAGTTCCGATCGCGGCGGTGTTGACGGCTACCCTGCACTTTCCTCGCATTGGACCAGAGGGGCTGCTGTTCACTAGTTTTTTGAGTAGATGACATTTCATCAATGAGAGTACAACCATGTTCACATATCTTTCTCTTCCTCACAAAGAGATTGGCTGAATTGGGTTATCACTAAAATCAGCAGTTTTGAATGTTGAACCTTCTCCCCCCCCCCCCCCCCAAAAAAAAAAAAAAAAAGATAGTGGTTAAGTCTTGTATGTTGACTGTTAGAAAGATGCTTGTGAGCAAGTTTTAGCTGGACACATGCTCTGTCCTATTGCTGTACTGGAAACATGTCGCTTTGGGTGCGTTCGAGCGCTCTAAAGTGAACCAAAGCGAACTGAACCGAAGCTTACCATACCGAACTGTGCCAGATGTGGAGCGTTCGAGCGCTCTGTCAAGAAAGCGTACCTCGCGAGTTATTTTTAGAAAAGGTCACGCATTTTTGTAGCAAGAATGTCATCCACCTGGCGTTTGAACTACTTACAGCTGTCCCGAACAAAGAGAATGATGTTTTTGCATTGTGACGTATGCGCATGATACGCACATGCTTACAGCGAACTTTTGGTACGCTTTTGGTATGCTTTTGGAGCACATCGGGAAGTGGTCCACTTTTGGCTTGGTACAGTACGGCCCTCTGGCGCGGGTACGGTACGTTACAGTTCGCTTTAGGAGAGCGCTCGAACACACCCATAGTTAGTCTGAAGGGTGCTAGTGCATGCAAGACTGGTTTTGCAACCCAGACAACTGTTAAAACATGGATAACACATTTGTATCAGAGCCATTTGCGGTCCTTTACCACCACAAACATGAAGTCATGTTGTTTGTGGGTTTTTATTTATTTCATTTTGCTTTTTTTTTAGAGAGAGAGAGCTAGATCACAAATTATGCGTCATGTGACTGATGACAAATCCGTCATGCTGTCAGGGCCCTGCATTTTGAGCTCAGAGCAAGCAGGACAAGGATCTAGAGATGCTGTATGCAGACAACAGAGTGAGCATGCAACGGTGATGCAAGCTCCCGCATTTCTGATTGGCTTTGATGTGGGATGTATGGAAAACTATGTGTGAAGAGCGCACATCCTTCCCACTTATACATGAATTTTGGCTCTCTTTGCCCTGGGACATAAAAGACACATAAGCCGCGGTCGGCCAGAAATTCATCTTCGTCATCTTGCATGAGTACATTCTTTATCTCGGTTCCTCCGTGTAGAATACATTATTTGTGGGGAGCTTTCTTCATTTTTAACAGACTTAACAGAGACTGCAAAATGGCAGGAAAGTCCCAACATGAGCTTTCCATTATGATGTCCAGTAATGTGAAAGTGCCATCCGTCAAAAATTTCTGCTCTTGATACCTGTCTTTGAAAACACTTTTGTCGTCGAGAGCTTCTAGTCTGTAAAATAATTCAAGATAGAATGTCTTGTGCATTCAAAAAAACAGATGAAAAAATGGTGACCAATCTCTTTTCTGAATTCAAGACATAGTGTAAGTCAGACTTGGTTTTCTTTAACCCGTTGAAGACTAGTCCTGAGTATACTTAGCCAGATGTGTATGAGAAATGTGTGATATAACAAAATCAACTTATCCTCAATGGGTTAACCAAAATTCCAGCAACAAAGAAAGTACAATGAAACTGACTGGGCATAAATGTTTCCAGTGTATTTTGTTGGTATTATGTAAGATATGTTACAGTCCACAATTTCTATTTTTATAAACATGTGAAATATTATTTCTTGCATAATGCTCGACTTTTGATGCCTTTTTAAATTAATTTGCACTAATATGACATGTCATGAAGATGCGGGGGGGGGGGGGGGGGAGGGGGAAGGGGAGGGGATGTGTGTCTGAATTCCTTGACAGCATGTTTAATACTTGAATAGTGTGGGGCTGGAGTAAAGAGGGTATCGAACAGTATTTAAACTGCAAATATAATTCTCCAGCATCTGGGATCTCGACTTCAGCCTGTTCAAATTTCTCGTCTTTCTGGAGCACAGAATGGACAGTGTGTGGGTGTTTGCCTTGTCTTTTGTAAGTCTTTGCTTTCGATGCTTCGCTGCTCGTCGAAAGCCAGAGACCGCCCTGTCATGAAAATGTCAAGAGGCATTCCTTATCAGGCTAGGTGGAGCTGAGTAAAGGAGAGTTTATGAGGTGACATCTTAAAGACGCAGTAGCTTGGGGATACCATGGAGTGGGAAGGCTCACCCTGGCTCAGATTATTTGAGAATCCTTGAAACAGATTGTGTACACTGGCACTGGTCTGGTGGTCCAGGACCAGTAAAAATCCATGTTGGACCAGTAACTTTTCCAGGAATGGACTAGTAAAAAATTGAAAAACTGGGTGCCTACTGGTCCTACAGACAGCTAGGTCGGGCCAGTAGAAACAATGGGTTAATGTGCAGCCCTGGTGTGCAGCTTTATCACTGATCTCTACGTAAACACACACACAGACACACAGACACAGACACACACACAGACACACACACGCACACACAGCTGAAGAATCCCGACTGAAGTCAATCGTTAACATTGAGCATACACTTCCATGCACATATTCGCCGACTCGCACTCTTCATGGTTTTCAAATGTACCCTAATGAGCAGCGAATGAATTGATTGATCAGGCCACCCATGTCTCCCCATGCTACAGGACCTTTAAAACCAGTGTCTAACTCTCTCCCTGTCTCTCTTCCTCTTTTGTCCTCTCTCCCTCTATATCTTGTATTTCTGCCTTTAAAGGGGGAAGTCACCACAAATGATATGAATTCAGTGAATGCAGTGAGATTAAACACTCTGAAAGTTTGGGAATTGATAGGGAAAAATAGAAAGTGGATATAACCAAACAAAAGAGAGAAGTGATTGAATTCTGAAAGTGCTAGGTGATTCCATGTGCCACGGTCTCTCTAGAGGTGAAGCCTGCAAAAGGTTTGTAATATCAGAGTACTGAGTAAAATGACATTTTTGTGAGTAATCTTTAATAGTTCATTGTCCAAAAAAAAAAAATATATATATATCCCATGCTTACTCTCATGCTCTGCTGTTACTTGCTACAAATTTCAGTGATATCTGATATGATGGAAATGCAGGCCCTGTTGCATAAAAAGATGGACTCAGACATCAATCAGAAAATCAAACTTAAGTCAGGTATCAGCTATTATACAAATAATAAATGTTTATGAGTGCGATGGACAGAATATTTCATGAGGTGAAAGATGAAATGATCCATTCAACGAGGCTGCGCCTCGTTGAATGGATCAAACATCTCATCTTTCACCGAATGAAATATTCTGTCCATCGCACGAATGAAAAACATTTATTATTTGTTTTATATAACGCCTAAAATAGATCCTTGTCATTTGATGTTTTATTCATTTAGAAACAAAGAGAGAATCTAAAATCGCGAGAGTGCTCGTTGAGCGCTTTGCGCTAGCGCACTGTCGCATACACACACTGCAAACGCAAGCTTCTAGCGCGCTGTATAACATACTGTACGAGCTGAAATTTTCACGTACAGATATTTTCGCGAATTGCTATTTGGAGGACATTTTCGCATGTTGTTAATTTCACGGTTGCGAGGGTCTTACTGAACTCTTCGCTTGTTGTTATTTTCGCGGTTCAAAGACGAGACGCGAAATTCGCGAAAATAAAACCACCGCGAAAATTTCAGCTCGTACAGTACTACATGTACCTAGTACACACACTGCAAACGCAAGCGTTTTACCGTGTGTGTGCTGGGCTCTCAGCGAGAGTGCAATGGACCAAATCGTATGGATCCAAAATTGCACAGTAAATGGAGCCACAATTGCACGAATGATGATGTCATAGTGAAATGGGCCGAATGACCAATGTCAAACAACCAATCAAATGACAAGGATCTCTCCAGGCGTTATATAAAGTCCAATCAGAATTGAGCATTTAGAGACTCATGTTTGATTTTCTGACATGTTTGATCTCAACTTCCATGTGACAGGTCCATCATGTCATGATGTTGGTATTTGCATATTTTTGTGAGAAACAATCTTGCTCCAAAAGAAAGGAGAAAATGAAATAAGCTATATTTTACCCCCAGCAACCTTTGAAATGTATTGAGTGAATAGATGATAGAAGTGTAATGACATACTGTCATATATTGTTTGATAAAGAAAAAAAAGTGATCTACTAAAACAACATTCTGACAGACCTTATCCTTGGAAAAACATGTCTTATTATTTGGTATAATTGCTGATAAACCATTTCTCTCTTCACTGTCTCACACTCTTGTCTTGTTACAGGTAAAATGGATGATGTACTGGATAGTGTTTGCATTATTCAGCTGCGTGGAAACAGTAGCAGATATATTTGCGTCGATGTAAGTATGTCCCATTTATCAAGAGCTTAACATTGGAGACAGGTGAATCTGATGTCCTTTAATATACCACTTGATCAATGATTTACCTGCATCTGCTCTCTTGAACGCTTATTAATTCCCTTTTTTACTCAAACTGTGTCATGTGAACCATTAAAGCAACCAAGGCACTTTTCAAAATGTGGCACATAATATTAAGAATGCTGTCAATTATGTCAGGCGTCAGTTGAATTATTATTCAGATGCCTACTTCGGTGCCTGAAAAATAATTTGTATTTATCTATTGAGTGTCATAGTTTCCCAGCATCTATGCTATACAGTTTTATATTTATTCTAAAGCATGAAATATAAAAGGTATGGTCATCAAGAGCTAACCAGTATTTACGACTTTTATCAATTAATGACTGACGTAGATATATGGTGTAGATGAATCCCGAGATTGCTTGTGTTCATTTTAAAATCATGAATGTAGTAGCACTGCATTGTGCATTCATGCAACAGATTTGGCAAACCAATACTGAGTAGTGGAATTGCATCTTATATACCATACACTTTAAGACCACAGGTATACTGAAAGGCCCAAGCGCAGTTGATGCAGTGAGCATCAGAGACGTTTGAAGGGCATCAGAGATGATGAAGGTTACTTTCACTTTTTTATCTATCTGTTGGGGAAAGTGGGTCGCTGATTTGAAGGTTATGGCACTCTGGATTAGCAGCCATCAAGGCCATGATAATACACTGCCGATACTGATTGTCATACCACTACCCCATAGGTATGCTAATGTATCACTGACACTCATTGTATCGCTGAAGGTAATAGTCATACCATCCATGCTCATGATACTTATCGTATTGAAATGCATTCAGTCACACAGCATTTTTTTTTTTTTAGTGTGTGTGTGTGTGTGTGTGCAATTGTGTTGTGTCTATATGTGCCAAGGACTCGATCAGCATCCCTCTAGTGTTCAAGCTGTAAAAAAAAACAACTGATTTGCTGCCTCGTTGAAATAGGAATCTCTCACTACGTATAGAGGAAACGTCATAAGCAGAGTATTAAAGTGCTGTCATGAAGATAGGCTTTGAGCAGGTGTAGAACACTTGAGTGTAGTTGTGGATCTTCCCTTTACAGAGAATACAAGGGTGGTCTACTCTCCTGAAATCTATGCTGGTGTAATAATACCCTGGAGCAATCTTGAGATCAATTAACGGCAATGTGATTGCGAAAACGAGCCAAACATTTAGCCGCAGAGAAAGGTGATGGCGACCGTCGGGCCAAATGCCCTCAATTATGTACTGAGCGTCACGTGAGGATGATGACATATAGTGTAAATAATACTAAGCTTGAATTTCCTGTAGTGTCATTTGTTGGATGATTAAAAATGAATTGAATTGAATTTTAGATCTGCGACGCAAATGCTAAGATGACACTAAATAGGCCGAAAATGGTGTTCTGCACGTGGGCGACACAGCTGTTTCCATTGTCCAAACTTGGAGGCTGTGTTGTCACTCTTGGCATTCGCATTGCAGATCTAAAGTTCGCTAATGACTGGTATAGGAGGAACCATGCAGAACTACAAAAGCATGTGGGAGAGGGCAGACCTATGCCAAACAGCACATTTTCACTAATATTGTGATTTCCACCTTATGTTATAGTCCTACATTCATATCATTTGCGTTATTAGATTCAATGACCATTGATACATCCTCTGAGCATTGGGAATCACATGCATTGATATCATAAAGAGGCAACTCGCGAAAATGTCATGCTGCGAATAAGGCCGTGTGTAGGCTCCCATTCGCGAAAATATCATGCCACGAAAATTTTGTGCATTACAGTAAACAAGCATCTATTCTCATTCTTCATACACCATAAAATCCACAGCCTGGCATTCTAAACTTTTTTTCCTTTCTTGCATTGACCAGATGGAAAAGAATTCATGGACTAGTTATGAATTTTTGTAAAGTCACAATTCAAAATATGCCCCATTGACAATTGCTTGATCATCCTTCTTCCGTCAAATCTTTTCTAGGCCCTATGGACACGTTCATAGATTTTGACCGTGAATCAGCCACACAAGCTTCTTTGTGCTTCAAGGTGCATGTCTCTCCATAACCAAAACATTTTGATCCAGCTACATAATTAACAAAATGAATGAGGGGGAAAAATACATGAAATTGAGGAACACAATATAATGCAATGTATACTGTAGCAAAAAAAAAAAGTTGCTGAAAACTGCCTAAATCTAATGGTGGCGAGCCAATGGAGCACAAAAGGAACACTGAATATACTTGAGCGAAAACTTGTAGGCTGCTTGTAGTAAGCCATGCCTGTACTTGGACAACTCTCGCCATTATTCAGTGGGCATCAATTTTCGTGAATAAACCATGAAGTCTCCGAGATGATGAATTTTTACCCATGGGGGAAAACGCTCTCTCTCCTCTCATGTTCACAAGGAATCTTGCAATCCTGAATATTTCAGCTGGTGCAAGTCTTGGAGGAGCCACATTATGCGTGACGGTGGCTCAAAATGTCCCTAGCTACCCGAGCTGCAGTCGGGTCGATCCCGTATCACTCATGATGCAAATGTGAAGACCAGTCTCCTGTGATGACAGTGAGACATTAGCCATGATTTGAAACAGGAGCAGGGCTCCACTTCATAAAAGCACATGCGATTGCATCAGTCAAGTGGCAATTGTCACTAATGCTTCATGGAAATGAGAGAGAGAAAAAAAAGAAAGGGGGGATTGGGATTTGGATGGATCAGTTTATTCAATGATTCGATCCAGTGCTGTGAACAATCCCTGACATGGCATTTCAACAACAACAACAACAACAACAATATATTTCTATCACTTACAGTATGAATGGCCATTTCGGCAAGGGCAGGTGGGCAAGTGGCTTTGTAGCACCCTGCTTTATTTGCCATGATACAGGATGATATTTCCTCTCTGAAAGTGTCATTCCTATTGTCGTTGTTGCTTTGATAGAGTTAAACACACCGAAGATAAAAGCCAGACTTCAGTCAGGCGGCGCCTTCAGGATCTAGACTACAGATGAAAAGTCATCTGCTCTGCAAAAGAGATAGCTTTACAATACTTCATTCCAGATATGTAGTAGCTCTGTATTACCAGTATACATATGAGGTGCTTCAAACTCTGCCTCTTTGCACAGGGCAATTAATACTCACTGTTGGGCAAATGAACTGAAGGGATGTTTGTGTGTGTACAGTGTGGAGTTCTTGCCTGAATCCCCAGCATGGAAAAAATTTACTAATTCACGTAATGCCTTGCAATTATCCTTTCAGCTGATATTCTATGCTGTGTACCTCGTGTGTACTGTGTAAGTACATCGGGGGAAGATCCACAGAGCAATCAAACCCGTTGTTCACCTGCACTGGCCCTATAGTCGTCTACACAGCTGCCAAGAGCAATTTGTGCAGGATAATTTTGATTAGGATGAAGCAATATAGGCATCAAAGCTACTTGGCCGGAGCAGTCCCAAATTGTTTCATGAGAGAGCTGGCCAGACAAGCGGTGAATGCAGATGGTAGTGACAACGTGGTATTGTTTACCCTGGGTAGACTCTGCCAAGGGCCCTGCTGTCATAGGGTTCCTTTTTTTTTTTTTTGATACAAGAATCTAGTGGATCACAGTAGGTAAAAGGTATCGTGGGAGGGTGGACCCACCAGGCAAGGCTTGAACCTATAGTCCCCTATTTCGGGGGGCCATAGTCATACCCACCGTACCACAATGCATTCCAATAAAGATCCAATTGATATTATAGCTATGTATGTAGTGTTCTTTAGAAGGTCAATATTAGAGAAAGTACTCTATTTATTTATCATTGGTTGTTTTTATTTTTTCTTGGGGGGGGGGGGCAGTTGTTAAGAGAGTTTTACAAACATTGAAGTTCTAAAACTTTTAATCCTTATTGGTATTGAGCAAATATACACATTGACTCGAGGTAAGTAACTTATTAGGTATAATACTCCTTCACACATCCTGTTCTGTAATGCTTCACATTTTTGACAGACTTTCTGTTTACTCCCATCTCTTTACCAGTTTCTAACTCAGGATTTCCTCCTCTCATTTGTTTGTTTCCTTCCACAGATTGCCATTTTACTATGAAATCAAGATCCTCTTCATATTCTGGCTCATCTCACCCTGGACAAAGGGCTCCACCTATTTATACCGGAAATGCATCCATCCGACGTTAAGTAAAAAAGAGCAGGTGAGCTGCAAGGGTATTTGAAGTGGATGAAATAAATCCTAAAAGCTTGGTCATGTATAACCTGTTGTGGGTAAATGAGGCTAAGGTTTAGAGTTTCAAGTCAAGTAGGAAAATCCTTCCCCACCCTCCCCCCCCCCCCCAAAAAAAAAAACCCACCAACAACAGCGAAAAAAACAAAAACAAAAAAGGACATAACAAAACAGAAACAAAACAGAATCATGCAATGCCAATTGAAGTAATGACTGAACAACTACATACCCAGATATTAGAGTCAGAATTAAAGTGAAAACTAAGTTCTGGTAAGGGCTTGAGAACCCGTCTGGCACCATTTCATATTTGCTTGCAATATATCGAAAGAGTCTACAAAGAAACTTACCTGGCTGACGCGGTTTGCCGGAATGATGAGTCGTTTTGGAGTATTTTGAGAAAAATAATAAAAGTCTGTAAACCGACTTTTATTCCAGAAGGCTCCAGACTAACTCGGTCTCAGGGAAAACTCGACCCTATTTCAGACAATTTACACACAGTTCGTGATCGCCATGTTCATCAGTACTCTATAATACTACGGGCACCGGCCAAACGAGGCCTTACTGAGCAGACAGGAAAGTGCGTGCTAATCCTGTACTAAAACAAATGGACAGCGCGCGGTCCTCAAGCCTACTAGCAAAGACGCTTTATAATACGCACATCACCTCAGTTGCTGAGACGCGCGGTCTTTGAAGTTTTTGTTGTTGTTTATCAATTGTCTTTGATTGTTTTTAGAGGTGCTTGAGAGGCGCACACTAATTTTGCATGCGCGCCAAAGAGGTTTTTGATGCGCGTGTTGTAACAACTCGGACCATTACTGCGAGTAGCCAGAACGCTACAATGTAGTTTATACAGGCCGCTCCCGTATGCATAGTACAGTAAGGGTACCGGTTTTCGACACTTTAGCACATTTCCTTGTTTACCATCAATACTGCACTGTTTTATCTCGGAATTTCGATATGAAGTTGAGCTACAAAGGCCAATAATAATATGCCTTAAACGAATTCCCATTTGAATGCACTCGCGTTCAATTTTTAAGCGATTTCCGCCACGCCGTCGCTGGCATCAGATTTCGACACCCAGCATCATTTTTCGACACAATCACAGCGCGCATCACACAGAAATCACATGGCGCGTACAGTACGCGTACACTGCATTGTGGACGCAAACTAGCAATCATACCGGCGCAAGAGCTTGTTGTTTCCTCTATAACGTGTCTTGATATGGGAATGTCGAAATCTGGTGCCACATTCTCAAAGCCAACTCTTTCTACAAGTTTGCTCATTTATCACGAATTCAGCCATGAAATTACTAAAGACGATTATGAAATCAAACATCAAGATTTGGCAAACAAACTGATACTAAAGCAAGATAACCGGCACGGGTGAATTTAATTTTACGGCGATGTATACAAAATGCGTCATATTGTTTTGAACCCCTAAAAATGGCTGACATTAACATTTCTGCTGACACTGTGTTGCTTTTCTCCTAAATATTCTACCGTTGGATTATGATGACAAGTGACAAACGGTGTTTATATAAGACTAGAAATGTGATTGATAACTTGGTTGATTGCTGAAGTCAGACGTTTGTATTGAGTATAAAATTTTATAAGAATTATCTGCTGGGTGTCGAAATCTGGGTCCTGATGAAAACTGGTGCACTAACGGTACTGTACAATCCAGAGGGAAAACCAGTAGCAGTACAACTCATCCCGCCGTCAAGCAAAGCGAGGCCGAGTTATCCCCGAGTCCGAGTCTAGCCTGACCCCGTTCGGGTAAGTTCCGAGACTGAATGTTTTTGGTTAATATATCCCATTTTCGTCCTTACCCATCGAATATCTTGTTATTACAGCGTTATTCCGCACATTTCCTAGGCATACGTTCACATTTTGGAGCAAAATTTGACAACTTTTGCAGGCATACCAGAACTTTGTTTGGGCTTTAAAGTGGACAAAAGTACTGTAATGCAAAAGCTAAATAGTACAACATTCCACTTAAAAAGAGCAGTATATTGTGGTGAGGGAAACTTATTGCTGTAGGTAAGTTTTATCTTTTAGATGATCTATCCTTCTTTCTCAATTGCTATCTTACTGTTATCAAAATGGTGATTTCTGCAAGTGACCAATGCAGATATTTTGAAATGCCACTGAAATACTTTTATTTTTGAATATATTTGTCTCATTTTGATGGGGTCACTCTTGTTTCCAAAGAAGCTTAGGACTATACTCTCCATCACTTTGCCACTAACTGGCAGGCCAATATCAAATTGTTTGAATTTCTCCATGACTTTCTGTATCATGTGCCAGTATTGCTATTCACTCTGCATTCAGTAGGTTGCGTAAGTTATAACTCATAGTCAACTCATTGCATGAGTCACAAATATACTCAGGGGGAAAAAAAATTATTTTCTGAAAGTTAAGTTGAATGTGACCACCACATTATTTCCAATAAGATGATTCACACACGAACATGAAGAGAAAAGTTCAGACACCTGCATCACCGCAGCTGCTTGTGTCACGAGTCGAAAATTAGCAGAGATGGTGCGGCATCAGCTTAGAGAGAGAGAGGGAGAGAGGGAGTGGTGAAACACAAATCACTGATGTAGATGTCTTTGGTGCAGAGATATTTACAATTAATCACATGCAATATACGCATCCCTCTCTGCAAGATGCCACAGGGGAGAAGCAAGGCATCGGCTAGTCTACACATCCAGACCCTTCCTTACCTGATCATGGTGATGATACCAAATTTAGAAACTGCTGAACTTGTTCCCAAGGTTGCGAGTTTTAATTTGCTTGAGAGAAGAGCGCTGATAAGTGATCAGTGTATCAAAGGCACATGAAGGTTATTTTTAGGATTTTTTTGTTTTTTTTTAAAGAAGCATTATTGCGAATTGAACTGAAGGAAGATGCGTGGGATGGATATGCATCTATAGAAGAGTGAAAGGGGACAGAAATTTCATGGGAGCAGAATAATGTGAAACATGTTCATGCACTCACCCACACACATACAAACACACACACACACACACACACACACACACAGAGGAACACAAAATGACCAAGACACCAGGAGTACGGAGTCGGAGGAGGTGAAACGAGATGACAATTATACCAATTAAGATACCATGCCCTCAAAATAGAATTTGTGCGAGTGTGATTTATGGGCTTTGAGTTTGAGCTTCCCTAATGTCATCTCGATGTATGGTCGCCTCCAGGATTGTCAAGATAAGGGTCATCCGCAAAGTTGGAAGATGAACTGCTGATTACTGTCATTTACTTTATTTCCTTCTCAAGCAAATTTATTATTTGTTATTTGTTTGATGGTTGCACTCTTTTTGTAAGCATCACTTGGGCCTCTTTCCCACACAAAGGGTCGCGAGTCAACATTATTTACATCTAAAATCAAAATAGTTCTGTTTTTATGTAACTGTAAGATGTTGTTCTAAGCAAAGGCAAAAGGATATTAGTGGAACACATGTATGTCCCATGATCAAAACATTAAACCTTAAGCCTATCTAATAAGCTTTTGGTATGAAGTAGTTTGCTAAAAGGAGATCCTGTAAAACATCAGGCATTCAGCTTTGGTAATACATGAGTTCTGTAATATAGGAATGAGACCTGCTACTTTTTAAGCTCTATGGAAATCCATATCAGAAATATGTATCAGTATGAGAATCTTTGTTTAACATTTAAGTTTTTTTTTTTTTTTTCAAACTGACTATATTGCAGTATATGAAATACCAGTCTGAAAGATACCTAAAAAACAAAGCAGCAAATTTTAGCTTGCTTTCTGAACAACAACAACAACAACAACAACAACAACAACAACAACAACAACAACAAAACACTGAGGGGGCAATGCAAAAATTCATTCAAATGTGATAAGGACAGTTGAAATTTTGTTTTTGCCATCCTGTTGTGTCAATTCTTGAGAGCTGTATTAATTTTAGATATGAAAACCAAGTTGAAGTGAGTACTGATCATGTTTACACCCAGAATTCGGAACAAAGCAGAGAAAAAGGAAGAAACAAACAGAAAATACACTCCAGAGGGAAATGGGGTTGTGTTTTTGCAATCAGACCCTCTTCTATCTAGCTTTTAGCTCCACAAGATACTGATCCGATCCTTTCTTGAGGCATGCAAGGGTACATTCTGTTCACCGCTACTCCCAAGGTGCCGGTGTAAGCCTCTTAAATGGCGAATTGCTGAAATTGTTCCAACAGCAGCGGGGAGTATCAGATTTTCAGTGCCCTGTATGAATTGTTTAAGCCCCGGAGCTCTTTCCGTGTAAACTCTGACACTGTATAATTTCTTGTTTATCCCTTGTCCATCCTCCAAACAAGACAGGATATCATATGTGCAGCTACAGAGAAATATTTACATGTTTGCGAGAGTTGTTCCTTTTTCTCCCGATTGCCCCAAGCTGTGGAAAGCTGATGAGAAGCAAACAGCTACCTCTTGTTTATGTAGAAATATGCTGGTGATCAGATACATTTTGCAAAATGCAAAAATGTTGACCTGTGATGTTTGCTAAGACTTGCATAAAAAATACAAATTTGTATAAACTGGAAGTGTAACCATTTCAACCAAAGTAGATGCACAAATTGATGATATGTAATGCTAGATTGATTACATGATATAGATTGAAATGTTGCATATTGATATCTGAATGGTGATTTCAAGGCCTTTAAAGTTTCCAAGTTTGCTTCTCCTTCCTTATGTAAGAATCATTTCTCATTTCAACTCACATTCCTAATTGATGGTGTCTGAGATTTTGTAAAAAAACAGTCTAGAAAAGTATCTGTGTTGGTATTCTTTATTTCAATCTGTCATTTTCCACTATCACCCTCAAGGAAATTGATGAGTACATCAACCAAGCAAGTACTAGGGGTTATGAGGCCCTCAAACGAGTGGGAAGGGACGGAATGACGCTGGCCGCCAATGCTGTTATGACCTCTGCAATCAAGGTAAGTCAAATGAACCCAAGCTCGGTGTCAAAGGTCAAATCATCAGATGGGTGAAATACAGGTTTGAATTCACTTTGTGAAGTTACAGTACTGAGGTTAAGAGAGATATATAGAATTACTGTTAGTTATCAACTGTTCATGTAAGCTGGGCCTTGAACATTTCAACTGACTGAGGTCAGGAGGTTACTTTGCTGACCCCTTGAAACATTTTCAAGTGCAAGGAGATGATGTACAGTTTATGAGAGGAGTGTGTAATGATAAGGCAGGGGTCGTATGTCCTTCATGTGTGATACTACATTCAAAATCTTCGTGTGGAGACTATCATTATAGTAAAATTACAATTTTTAAGAATGTCAGCAGTGCGAATGATTCCATTTGTGCATTTTTTGTTCTTGTGTATTTTTTTACTGTTGGGTGACTGTACAATGCACTTCTTAGGCTGGGATCAAGGTCATGAGAGTGCAAGTGGTATAACTGTGTCTTGTTGGCAGGCTGATGTCAGTGTGAAAGTGAGAGTATGCCCATTGAGCTGATATTCTGCCTGCATAAAAGCAGTGGTTTTCATCCGATACTGTATTGGGGAATTTCTTGTTAGCTTTGCTATCTCGGATGACGTGTATGTTATTCAGACAGTGTAGTGATCGATCAACAGTGAACAATGTGATTTAACATCTCGGATCCAGTAGAATATAATAATGTTACCTGTAGGTCGTAGAACCATGATGTTGTGATATATTGATTGCACACTTTTTGAAAAAATAAACAAAAAAGAAAACACATGCCCACAGCTACTATTATCATACTGTTTCCATGGATATTTTCACTGCGCTGGACTTTCCACTGGAAGCTGTTTCAGAGTCATATTCTCTGCATATGCTGTCTTGGAAAGACACATTATACCAGACACTCATTGCATATGATCAAGAAATTTGACCAAAATGAAAAATGGTGGTGGGACATATTCTCCCACATTTGAGGTTGCTCATATGAAAAAGCAATTATGCCAACATAATATGCACCTGTAGATAAGCGTCAATTCATCAAGTCATGATGTACGCTATAATCCTTTTATGAGAAGCAGAAAAAAACCCAACAACAGTCAAGTAACAAACAAGAAACGAAATTAAGAATGAGGGCAAAGGTCACAACCATTTCATAGTCTGATGGGCACCGAAATGTCAGTAGGGTGATTGACGTGTACGAGTCTTCCATCATCCCTAGGGCTCACACACACGGAGTACGATGGTGATGGTAGACCATTCTATCCTCAAAATGTTGCCTTGGGTAAGGACCATATGTGCTTCCTTTCTAGTCGCGTAATGAGAATCTTTCCCAGGAGACATTATTCTCTTCGGTTTTGAAAGGGGAAGGGATGAAGGGGGAAAAGTTTTGTAGAGGAAAGAGTTCAGGGAAAATTTCAAGGAAGAAATCTAAACAGCTGATTGAGAATGAATGATCTACTGTATGCACCATAATAATGTTTAGTGAGGTTAATTTTTCGCAAATCAGGATTTCCCGACATTTACAATAGTGGAAGAGTGGATACATTTGTGATTGTGGAATACACCAGCGGATGAAAAAACATATGCGTGTATGTATTATTCAAACAGGAATCAAAGTTGATATTTTCACTTTTAAAACTATTAAATTCATGAAAAGCACCCAACTTGCAAAATTGGCGAAAATAAAAACCTTTTGAAATATATGGTGTATATAGTAGTTGAAACTCAGGCAGTTTACATAGCAGATTGTAGCACCTCAACATTGCTGTATCAACTGATGTGATGACTTTTGTGCCATTTGCGTGGCATTTGTCATGTACTTTGTTGGCGAAGGGACACAAAGAATGGTTTTTGGTATAATGAACGAAAGATTTAATTCTCTATGAATGAGAAAACAAATTTTAGCAAGAATGCTATTTGCTTCGAGATTGGTTATGCCAAGGACATCATAGGTCACAGGACAAAAACAGTTCCTTTGACTGTGCATGTAAGATGCTGTCAGAAATAATTCACAGACAGTAGAAATGGTCTTTGTCTTTAAATATGTCTCAAATTTTCACCTATATATGCAAAGGAGATTCTGTCTGTCTTCTGTTTCGCAAATGTTAACCAAATACGATTATATCATAATACAGATGGTCTTTGTCATATATATACATTGTAGGTCTTCAATTCTCAGCGATACACAACAGATATGGCCTTTGTCGTATATAATGTCTCAAAATTTCACCATTATAGAATACAGGTTGTCTTTGTCAGATGTGTAACTCTCAAATTCTTGCCGATAATTTGGCCGATATATACAATATATATTTAAATAGAGGTGGGCTATAGAGGGTGACATTTTCAGAACATGCTCATCACACCTTAGTTGGATGACTTTGTGCCTACTGACACCATTTTTGAAAAAAAGAATAAAAAAAATGCGAAATCCAGGGTGCCCCGGCCGAAATCGTTAAAAATCCAAGATGGCCGCCGTTTCGGCTTTAAAAAGACATTTTTGGCTATAACTCGGCTATTTTTTGGTCAATTGTGATAGTTTTGGTGTCTAACCCCATGTTTTAGGGGTCAAGGAAATGGAATATAATGATGATTTTAGTGTAAAACCAGATCTTCCACATGATACTAAGCTTTTCCCCATATTTAGGGTTAAATTTTCCTTGTCCTTTAACCCCTACCCCACCCGCCATTTTTGCACTTTTTTCTGTATTTTTTAAAGTCATGTTATCTACCATACTCTTAATAACAAGTTCTAGCTATCAATCTGGTATTTTCTACCAACGATACAACAAGAAATATACAAATAACTTACGTTATATGTGTATGTGTCATGCAGATACCGGTATGTGGCTGGTACATTCAGGATGCATGGTAACTGTGCAGCCAGTGCTAATACTGTATCTGCTTTATGGTGCCTATTGACATTTGGTCATTAGACTTTAACAATAGTCAAAGTGTACAATTCTACTGTAGGTGTACAATTTTGTAAAATGACTTGAATAAGCCTTCTATATATATGCCAATTGTCCTGCACAAAGGTACTTGACTGGATGATGTACATTGTATCTGCCGTCTTGCCTAGAAAACACATTTTTTACCATAACTCAGTCATTTTTTCATCTTTAAGCCTAGTTTTTGTGTTTCTCCATCACCACTTGGTCCCTTATTTCTCATGGCTGCTTTTCCCTACCATGTATGGTATATTGCTGTACTTTTACAAAGCAAGAGTCCTCGCGTTTCATGGGAAATTTGATAGCATTTGAGTGATTATCCAACCAGTTCTATGACAAACAAATGTTATGTACAATGTATGTTCCTCACATCTATAGCATCATAATGGTAGAGTCATCATCTCACTCTCTGTGACTGAAAGTTACAGTAGAACTGTACAATACAGTGTATGACTACACGTCTAAAGACCAAATGTTAATAAAGCAGATACCATACAGTTTCGCCACTGGCTTCACAGTGACCATGCATCCTGAATGCACCAGCCACATACCGGTACCTGCATGACACATACACGTATAACGTAAGTTATTTGTATATTTCTTGCTGTATTATTGGTAGAAAACACCAGATTGATAGCTAGAACTTGATATTAAGAGTATGGTAGTCAACACAACTTGAAAAAATACAGAAAAAAGTGCAAAAAATGGCGGTTGGGGTAGGGGTAAAGGACAAGGAAAATCTAACCTTAAATATGGGAGAAAGGTTAGTATCATGTGGAAGATCTGGTTTTACACTAAAATTATTATTATAATCCACTTCCTTGACCCCTAAAACATGGGGTTAGACACCAAAACCATCACAATTGACCAAAAAATAGCCGAGTTATAGCAAAAAATGTCTTTTTTAAGCCGAAACGGCGGCCATCTTGGATTTTTACGATTTTGGCCGGGGCACCCTGGATTTCGCATTTTTTTCGTTCTTTTTTTCAAAAATGGTGTCAGTAGGCACAAAGTCATCAAACTAAGGTGTGATGAGCATGTTCTGCAAATGTGACCAAAAGTTGTTTTTAGCGTACCTCTCTCAAAGTTTCAGTGATATACAAGAGACGTGGTTTCTGTCATCTCGTAGAATTTTGTTCAGATAAACAATAGAGATCTGGTCCTGAATTGTCTGTCACTGACATTTTTCATTTTTTCATTGCATGGACATAATGCTGCCATCTCTTGTGGGGTTTGAAATTTCCTGTGATATATAATATAAGTCTAGATGTCCTCGGGGGTTATATCATGTGTATAGGTGTAACATTAGGCATGAGATAAAGTACTGGTAGGTAATTGGGTGGGTAATATGCGACACTTCTGCGACTGCTAGTTGAACATATTACGCGTGGCAGAGGTACTCAGGTGTATGAGTGTTTGTCAGTGTTCTGGATGTGTTAAATTTTGTTTGTATGGGGGGGGGGATGTGTGTATGTACATTTTTGTATGTTAGATATTGTGTGTGTGTGTGTGTATTTGCATATACGGAGGAGAAAGTAAGAGATGAAAAGAGAGAATTGAGTATGTGTCTGAGTATATCGCATAATGTGAGAGACTGAGAGAGAGAGGGAGAGATAGTGTGAGGTATGTGTGTGTGTGTTTATGTGAGTTTGTATACTATGTATGTGCATGTATGAGAGAGATAGAGTGAGTGTGCAATGGTGTATAGCTGGATGTGCATGTATGACTCACTGCTTGTGGAAGCGACTTTAATGTGCTCCATGTATGGAGGAATGGGTTGTGGCTTTGCCTATAAGCATCCAAGTGTGTCAAAGGTATAAAGACATTACATAGGGTATTAAAGGCTCCCAGAAAGACTTGAAGGTGTAGATGGAAGAAAAAGGAAAGAGCTATACCTAAACACTACCCATAATTGGTATTGAGAAAGAGAAAGAAAGATTAAGAAATACAATGTAATGCACAAGTGCATGTAGTATTTGGGTAGTACAGAAGGATTTCGATTGTACACTGTATTTGTGTATAATGCAAAATTCGCATGTTTGACAGTGTCACCTCTTGTAATAAATATAAGATTGAAGTGTCACAGGTACGAGAAAGGCTGCGGAATGTCCCCAAGAATTGTTGATATCTTCCCAAAATAAAGATAAAAAAGATTTGTATTGGATCATTCCATGTAATTAGGCCTCAAAAACATTTTGTAGGAGCCAGAGTGGGCCGCAGGTTAAAAAAAGTTGAGAAGCGGTGCTGGACAATTAAAATGCATAGTTAATAAACCTTGCCACACCCTTACAGCATACAAATTGAACATCTGTTCTTGATCAGGTTATATAGAATTAGTAGGAAGCTAGGATGTTGTGTACCAAATTGGAAACTAGTCAGATGTGTAAACAGAAAGCAAAAGCTCATACAATAATAAACAGTGACAGTAATATAGGTTATGACTCAGGAATTATACCAATATTAGCTGGAGGAGGCGTCACTGGAATTTTATGGCATTGGTAATTAAGTTATGAAAGGAACCATGTCAAGCCGAATCACAGGCGTGCACATTCTCAGAAAGGCATCATAACTCATTTGCATAGATGAAGTATCTCTATCTCCCGCTGTTTGAATTCAAATGTCAAATTTCAACATGCATAATGATTTGGCAGTCCTTCCTACATGTATCTCTACATCTCTTTTGTTTCTAAAGTGTGTGTGCATCATGCGAAGATGGGTTTGTTGTCACGCCGGATGCATGTCGCTTATATCAGTTTCGCCTCTCACACGTCCGCCAGCACATCAAAAGAGCCCAGCGTGAGGCGACTGCACCGAGTGTGTACATTGCCTCTCACGTTTCTATGAACACAAGACGTACCCGCATGGGGGCATGTTATGAGTGGATTCAAGTTAGACATGCCCACATTATCAGGGGGGATTCTGAGTCTAAAGGGGCTGCCACTCTAGCACTAGTCAAATAGACCTTTAGGTGTTGCGCAGTTACTGGGCCATTTTGTGGCTTGAAATGCACTTGTGCTGCATAGAAGAAAACATATTTTCAACATTTTGATGTTTTGCTGCTTGCTGTGTGGATGTTTCTTACTGTGAGATGCAGTATTTTGAAGTGGAGATTGAAGCTAATGTTGCTTCAAATACAATAAGAGATGTACAGATCACTGTTTGGCTGTGTAAAATCACTCTGAACTAGTCCCACCTTTGCATATCTGCATCGGGCATTTTGTTTTTGTCTCAGAGAAACAATAGGGCATTGGGAAATTTTACAAATAGACCTGCACTAATTAAACAAATTTTCGTATGTCATAATTTAGCTTAAGTTTTCTTTATATAGTTATGTATATTCTTTGTCACCCAAAATTTATATTTAACAAGTGATGAACTGTTATATTTAGTGTGATATAGTCTTTGCATTGACAACTTCATTTTGTAATGCATTCGGCAAATGTGGCATCTTCCTGATATACACAACACCTGGGCAGAGTACAGTACACTTGCCTCTCGATAATTCAGTGGCCTTCAAATGAGAGATTTTAATGGAAAAAAAAAACAATCATAGCACAATACCATGAGGAGTTTGCTAGTGTATTGCCAACTGACTTCAGACAACAACTACAGTCTAGTGCACTTTATCATAAAATACACAATCGCTTGTCTCATTATAGTTTCCTCCATAGATGCATATAAGGAGGTAAATGCAGAAGTGAAAAACTGACATTTAAATGATTTTATATTCTCTATCTGTCCTCTTCTGGTAAGATATTATTGATTCCAAGGGAAAAAGTATGGTTAAGGCAATGCCACAGCTCCCTCCCCCCCCCCCCAATATCCTTGTAAACAAACACATCAGCCTTCCATGGCAGGGGCACTGCAGTGGGCATGACCTCCACCATGCCCTGCTCCTCCCTGGGGGGAAGAGGAGTGACAAGTATGCACCTGCTTCACCTCGTTGGTTTCCACAGCAAACAATGATGGCTGCAAACAATTCCTGTCAACCTCTGCCTCCCCTCCCCTTCCCCTCCCCCAACCCATTTGTGGCAGTATATCCAGATCTAATGCAGATATGAATTGTGCCACGTCTACATTTTGGATGGGTGATTGCAGTCATATAGTGTGTGAATTTATATCTGCTGCTGTGCCATTTTTTGTTGATGGGGCTTGGGATGATAATGCCTGTGGAGGGGGTATGTATTATTAGTTTGTGAGCCAAGGGATTTTATATCGTTAGCTTCCTTGAGAGCAGCAATGTTGGCATTACTGTGAAGAATTTGGGAATAATAATAGGAAAATATGGCAATCTTATACAATTAATCAATTTCTTCACACATTGAAGAAATCCTATTTGGTAGATTGGTCTAAATGGCACCATGTAACTAAACATAATATTGCTATATTGAAGACAGAATAGTGATTGAGAAAAATGTGCCATGCCATGACATAGTAATGATACAGAATGAGATATGAGATAGAACTACAGTGAGGTTAGGAATTTATCGTGTGTGTGCACTAGTGGTGCATATTCCTAATCTGGTGAAAATACATGCCCTGAGTATAAAAGGAAAAAGGTATCAGTGATTTTGCTCATGCTGTCTCTGTAATGCAATCTCTTATAGTATGTGTATAAACTGCCTCTTAGCAGGCTGCAGATGTTGTGATTTTTCACCATCCACTCATAGTCAAAACCCCATACGTACGGATGATATTAAGTATTTATGATATCAAGCAAGGAGCATGAGTCACTAAAGATCGTAATTGATGGGATGGTGCACCCATTAAATCTCATAATTTATGCTCAGATCTGGAGGTAGCGAGGCACCAGAGCTGGGGAGAAGCGAAAGCAGTGGTAATGTACCGTGTAAAAAAAAATTTTTTAATGGATTTGTAACAGAATGGTGTATTACTCTTACAGATATATTTTCATGTCATGCCTATGATTCAACAGCCTGTTTTTACTTGACTTGATGTGCTTCAGATGTGCCATCCAATTCATAGCTAAGATGATAATGACAAACCCTGCCAAGTTGGCTTTCACAATATTCAAGAGTATGTATGGCACATCTGGCCAATAATAGCATCAGGAAGTAGGCGGCAAAAAAAGAAGAAATGTATCCAAATCTAATTTTATATTTTAAGATTATACTCGACATGTCGTATTAGGATGCCAGGTTTTTAAAGCAAAAACACTTGTCTTTTTGGTAGGTAACTGAGTACTGCTTTATGGCACTGATGTCAGTAGAAATGACAGTAAATGCTTTCCTTGTTTCTAAAAATGAACTCTCTTATCACTTGTTTCTTTTTGTCAGAAAAGATCAAATGTTTTCTGCACTGTTGAATATTAGTTTTAAAAAATTGGGTAGTAAAAAATAACTAAAAAAAAATCTCTCTGCTGAATACCTGTTTAATATGTTTATATTGTGATATGCATTCAAGAAACAATATGATTTGCTTTCTGTTTGAATCGCTTGATTGATAGGTCTGGTTATGGGTTACAAATATGTGACCTTTTCTCCAAGGAGTGTCATATGTTGAGGGGCATTTCTCTTTCAAATCCTGCCTAGCAGCATCCTTGGGAAAGGGTGATTGATGGGCTGTGCTGTGCCACTGTGGATAGAATGATAGGAAATCCCCCCACAACCCTCCGTGCTCTGATATCTTATATCCGAGAGCATGAAATGTAGAAATTGCACATTTCAACCTTACTCTGCTAAGGTGCATTTCTGCATTTCTGACTCAATTTGAAACAACAGCTTGTGATGTCCTGAGAAATATTCCTTTTTGGGGGTGGGGAAGGGGGTGTTTTTCATTTGCTGAAAGAAAAATCGCATAATGAGCTATAACAGGGATTAGATATGTGGAAATGAGGCCAAAAGCGAAGTATTATGAAGGCCGAGTTGGAAATTTCATTTGAATCAGAAATTTGATTTTAATCCTCATAATGGTTAATATGCAATATTCATGTTTCTCTCCAAACTCGGAACAAACATAACATGGATATTTATGAAAGATGGCAATGCACATACAAACACTGAAAAAAAAAAACACCATTCAAATTCTGCCTTTGATATCAATACTGTTGAGTTTGGGAAACATCCAACAGCATGTCATTATGTTTGCTGAAAGCTCGCTGACAAGAGAAGATTGCTTTTTCTAACCCTTACCCAAATCTCTAGGAACCCCCTTCTCGCTCGATCAGACTATGGCAAACATGACGCTTCCGTCAGCGCATTCTGAGCAAATAAGGGGAATGACAGTGTGCCTATAACATGGATCTAATGTTGACAAGGACGGTCAACAATTGTCCCCTGCTGCTGAATTCTATTTGTTGGCACAGATAAGTGGGTGCAACATACTGTACAGTGATTTAGTTATAAAATCTTTTTTTTTCTTCTTTTTTTTTTTTTTGGGGGGGGGGGGGGGGCAAAAGGGATGGAGAGAGGTTAGGTATTGAGTGCCAGAGATCAAGGTCAGTGTCTGCAGCCACAAATTTGACTTTCACAAATTTGACCCTTGTTTCTCGTCAGTCAAAATTTTGCTGAGACATACATCAGCAATATATCTCAGCAAGAAACATTCATTTGGAAAAATAAAACATTCATTTGTTAAAATACTTTGTTCATTTCCCCTCTTTCAGAAAAAAAAACCAGAGGAAAAGGCAAGAAATAAAGTTTTGCTCCCAAGTGTGCTTTCCATTGACTATGTGAGATTAAAGGGAAATTCCATTCTGATATTATGTTGCTTTTTTTTTTTTAACAGAAAAATCAGAGAAATAGATCAGTGAAAATTTTGGGGAAAAATCAAGACATATAAAAGGAATTATCAGCTGTGTAGAGAGTAAGACAAATTTGCAACTCTGTGTGATCCAGATATTATTTTCATTTGGTTTATACGTAAAAATTCACTATTTTTTTTCCCCAAGATTTTTTTTTTTCAGACCTATTTGGGATAGTCTATAATTAGATAGGATATATTTTGCATGTCCTCCTCAATGGATAAGTTCTGTCTGTGCCCAAATATTTGAGAAAAATGAAAATTAGTGATATTTTATATACAAAACAAGTGGAGACATGCCTAACACCTAGATCACACAGAGTTGCCAAATTGCCTTTTATGCACTTTACCAATTCTTAACTTTCTATATGATGTTTGTGTCCTATTGTCCCTTAAATTCACACTGATAAACTTCTGTGATTTGTCTGTTTTCATACAATAAAAGCAACATAGTGTCAAATTGGATTTTTCCCTTTAGTACCTGGAGAAAAATAAAACAAGTAAAGCAGGAATTCTCCATAGAAACTAAGACTAATACAGTCACTGATACGATGTAAACTGAGTCAGCAGCAGCGTAGGTCGGGAGTTCCACTGATGCAAATGCGATGTACCTCCATGGAAGAACAAATTGGTTTGAATGCACTAATGGCATATTTGGCTGTGAGAGGCCAAAGGAAAAAAAAAAAACAGCGGTTCAGTGTAAACTGAGAGAGACTAACCTCTTGGTGGTGCGTCTTCGGAATACATTTGTAGTAGTGGAATGGAAGTGTGTGTACGTGTGAGTTGGGATGTTTGTCTGTAACACGTGTTTTGGGATATCATGCGTATCCAATAGGGTGGTATTGAGTGTATATGTGTAGTGTGTGTGTGTGTTAAGTATGCAGGAGTATCAGCGTATAATATAATGTGTTTGTTGTATGGCTGTGTGTATTGGGGGGGGGGGGGGTAGAATAAAGGCAGTAGTAATGTATTCCAGCCATGATACTGTAAGTTTTGCAGTGTGGAAATGTTTAACAGTGCATTTCATGTATTCTGAAACTACCACGATAATGAAAGCACGCAAACATTTTTGCTTGCCATATGTTCCAGTATTTTGTGTCATGATTCCGTGGAATGTGAGCGGAATTCATCTCACCCAGGTGAGTGCGAAAAATTACCCTTGTGAAAGTATCCACTTTTCCAGTAAAGTTAAAGGACAAGTCCACCTTCATAAACATAAGGATTGAGAGAATGCAGCAATATTAGTAGAACACATCATTGAAAGTTTGAGGAAAATCAGACAATCGATGCAAAAGTTATGAATTTTTAAAATTTGTGTGTTGGAACCGCTGGATGAGGAGACTACTACAGCTTGTGATGTCGTATGCGTGCAACAGTATAAAGAAAATGTAAAGAAAATTCAACATATTTTCACTTTTTTCGCATAATAAAAAAGCACTTGACTAGCCTCTTTCTAAAGGCAGGGGGAATAATATCACCCATAACATATGTCGGTAACAAGTCAAGGGAATGTGTGCTTTTTTCAAAAGATGAAATTTTGTGAAATTCTCTTTACATTTTCCTCATATTGTTGTACGCATGTGACATACACTGCAGTAGTCTTCTCATCCAGCGGTTACTGCACAAAAACTTCAAAAATGCATAACTTTTGAACGGATTGTCCGATTTTCCTCAAACTTTCAATAATGTGTTCTACTAATATTGCTACATTCTCTCAATCCTTATGTTTATGAAGGTGAACTTGTCCTTTAAGAGATGTGAATTCATGCACTGTGCACTTCATTTAAACCATGCTTGCCCACATTGCTGTTACACAGTATCCTCCCCTTACCCCTTCTCAAATTTGAAAAAAAAAAATACATATCATATACAAATAAAAGTGATGTTCAGTCATTGGCATGAACAAGTAAATGGGAAATTAAGAGATAGATTCTTTTTGTATTTTTATTGCCTAACTGGCATTGCCAAAATGTAGCATTTGGGTGATCAGACTGCAAAAATTAAGTTATCCTGAACCGTGCTGCCATTGCTACATTAAATATATGAAAGGATCTTATGAGAGTTATCAGTGCACAGAGAGCTTTGACCCATTGAATAGAACCAGAGGGACCACATTATATTTTAGCATTTCACATCCCGGAAAGGCTAGGAATTTGTGTCATTTGTAAGTATTTTCCTCAAGGTACTGCAAAAAACAAACAAACAAACAAACAAACAAACCCCAAACCCACCAAAGAACAGATATGACACCTTGAGTGTTTAGGGATTTGTTTTGACATTTGCAATTGTACTCGCAATTACATACACATGCATACACACCAAACATGCACATACAAACACACACATACACAACTTTCCCTAAATTAAAAGTTCTGGCTAAAAAAAAAAAAAAAAAAGGGGGGGGGAAATGTGGTGATAGCAAAGAAGGCCTACCTGAAATGCAAATGCAAAATGAATTCTAACTGAAATGAACTGAAATGAAAAGGTTAAATTGCTCTCCAACAATGCTTTCATTAGGATATAAAAGCATGTTCTCCTCGATAGTATGTGAAACACATGACATTAGTTATGGAGAGAGAGAGAGTTTTAATGAGAGATAGTAAACGTGTCCCATTAGGTTTTAATTAGGCTAACTGACAAGAAGGACAAGGTGTGAAAATTAGAGCTAGACAACGGACAGGAGAGTTTGTGCAGTCGCATCTGTGTGTGCATATGACCCGCGGACATATTCAAGCAGGGGAGCTCAGACGAGCCCCATTCACGTCGCAATCCTAAACTCTGCCCAGGCGCTCGCTGTCAGACACGGGTGCGTTTTTCTGCGTGCCCTGTAACTGGACGCCTCACACGCTCGCCCTACTCTCTCTCTCTGTCTGATTGCCGAAGCACATTTGGCGAGAATGGGAAAGCCATCAGCAATTTCTCTCTCCACTTGATACGTGAGAAGGGAGTAGTCTGACTCTTTGTTGCCCGCTTGGCATAATCCGCCACCATTTCTCCCCTCCACTTGCCGCACCTCTCACTGGGATGGGATGTTCGTCATCATCAGCTTTCATGCTTGCACAGTATGTCTTAGAGAGGGAATATTTCAAATGTGTGAAGATAAAAGTAGACAATCAACAGTTGGGCAACAGAAAGTACTTGTTTTAGAGGACATTCAAATATGCAGGAGACACATGTGTACTTATTTACTTTGATTTCAGTCTCATTAAAATGCTCAGATGAATCACGAGCACTTGTCTTCATAGTCCAGATTTGATCATCTCCACGTAGCGGTGAGGCGAAGGAAAGGTCGATGTTGTAATTTGCAGGCAAAAATGCGCATGATTCGGAGTACTAAGACCATCGCTGGTTGATGATGCACACTATGCAATTGAAATGTCAGTCCAGGCCTCATGTCCTTGGTGAGAGCCCGCTATGTTATCCTATCTCATCCCCTGCCCCCAAATCTAATGTTAAAATTATTCCCCCCCCCCCATTCTTCTCTGTGGGTTCACAGTGTACATAATGGAAAAAGTGGAACCGCACTGATGAGATGAATTTAGAGCTTGAGATGAATTTAGAGCTTGAGTGATGAATTTCCAAGATTACCTTATGTTTAGTGTGTTAGTGTGTGGAGATGTGCATGTGCTTAGTTATAAATTCTGATCACACAAGTTACTAGCCAAGCATAATGCCTCATTTGTTTTCCCATTTTCAGTTTGTTTGTTTATGTTCTTGTTTTTTAAAGAGGGCAGTGCAAAGTGAATTGTGTACTCTGTGCTGGCATACTGAATGAATGTTCCCCAAATCTGCTAGTCGCTCACGTTTAATGAACTTTTTTGTATAGCAAGCAGTAAGTTATTATGTAACTGCTCAGAAGATATTTCAAAGGATACCCAAACTAGTTGTTGATTTAAAAGAAAAATAAAGAAGAGTAACAGAGAAAAACACATAAAAACAATGAGGTGGGTTTCTGCAGTTTTCCTGTAATGTATTACAAAATAAATGTAGCCATACTAATAGTTATGGAATGGAGTTACTCGAGATCTGGATTAGATGTGAAAGTAGCCTAGGTACTCTCCTTTACACCAGAGTCCTATCAAGGATGCACGAAAAATGTAACTGAAGAATACAACATTTTTATGCATGATGTTGAAGAACAGCCGTTGCTTTGAGTAAATTTGCATTTCCATTTATTTCTTATTCATATACCTGATTATTGATTGATTGATTGATTGATTGACTGATTGACTGATTGACTGATTGATTGAATGATTGATTAATTGAATGATTAAGTGATTTTGTTTAAATGTAATGATTAGCCAGAGTCATCAGTTATTGTCACTCCCCATGACACTTTTCTTGTTATGAGAGCAGTGTTCATTTATGATGTACAGTGCATATTGTGTTCCAAGTAATAACTTAGTGTGCTTTCTTCCTAATGTCATAATCATGTCATAGGGTTGCGGTAGTCTCGCATTCCTTCAGCAAATAAGCAGGGCTGCACAATAAACCATTTGTTCTACTGGTCCAACCTGTCTGTTGGACCAATAGGTTACCAGATTTTCAATTTTTTGCCGGTCCATTCCTGAAAAAGTTACTGGTCCAACAGTGATTTTTACTGGTCCTGGACTGTCGGACCAGTGCCGGTGTGCAGCATTGAAATAACATTATAGTTAATAAATGTTTGAACATGTTTTGTGTAAAGTTGTAAAGAGCCAACAAGCACCTATATCTCACTCCTGTGTCATCTTGACACTGGGCTTCAATCTGAGGACAGAGAGAGGAACATTCATAGTCTGAAAGATCGGAAAGGGTTCATTCGAAAATTGTGAATAATTCTGCATAAGGGGCAATGCCATTGTGTTATCCCATAGAGTCAAACTGGGCCCAGACTCCTTCTGTCTTTAGCAGTGACCTCTTCATAGTGACCCCTTCAAACTCTTTAGTGAGGAATACTTTCTGATGCACCCTGTGTATAGTGGACACCTGCCACTGTGTGCAGTCAGTAGCCTCTGATTTAATAGGATCTTGTAATCAGTATGATCCCAGTACACTTAGGATTCACTTATTTAGCAATTCAAGGAATATTACTGATAAGACAAAACACTAATATTGCAAAGATGCAAATGAAATACTTCTTTCTCAGTTTATCTTTAGAAAAAAAATATAGCTGTTTAGAATACAGTACATTAGTTAAGGAAATATTACTGATTAGACCAACACTAAAATTGCAAAAAAGGCAAAGAAAATAAACCTTACCAGAGACTTAAAATATTCCTTATCGTGTAGGATACTTTCTTTGAAAGTTGTGTGAAGAATGTGATACTTATTTTGATATACATGCATACTATAAGAAGCTGATAGTATGAGCGTATGTGCTAAAATATCAAAGCAGCCACCAACATGTTCTACAGTGACCACCTGTTTTTAAGTGGTCACTTTACCACAGCCATTTCAGTGGAATGTGTAGACATGTTTGATTGTAATCGCTATTCCCTGAATAAATAAGCCTTCTTTGTCTCTATGCTTTGTTCTTTTCTCAGGCGCCGTTGATTTTGATACGGGCCCACAAATATAAGGGCTATTTGTCAGAGCAGGCAAGTTTTAGGTTTTTTTGGTTTTTTTAAACTATGCTTGACGTTGTCCTCTTGCAATCTTTGAATGCCACCCTGTCTTATTCCTAATGTGCATGGCAGTGTACCCAACTCACACTAAACTTAACAATGATGAAATTTCTCTTAAGTATCCAAACTCAATCAGTATCGTGTGCTCTAACAACCATTCCTTCCCAAACCCTTTAACCCCATTGAGGACAGGCTGATTGTTTGACAACACGCATTTCCCATAGATGTCTGCCCGAGAGAACTCGGAACTTGTATTCAACGGGTTTTAATACTGAGACCAAAACTCCCAAGCTAACGAAGATTGAAAAAAAGATTTGAATAGCAAGAAAGGTATTTTATAGTGGAGATTCATTCAAAATCTGTTAGGAATTAGAAATGTCAACAGCAAGCAAACAAGATGATTGGAAAGAAGAAGAAGAAAGAGAAGAAAAAGCAACAATATTGTTCTGTGTCTTAGCTATTTTCCAAGTCACAGGGTTTCTGATCATAGAGTATGCATAGATAATAAATTTATGTGTAATTGATTGAAATTATTTTTTTTTTTACACATGCTTTTCTTTATAATCAAAAGAGACTGCAAAATATGAGAAACTTCAGCAATCTCAGTTCTCAAATTGATGACTCTCATAGATTCTAAACGATCTGCCATTTTTCAACACCTGCCGTCCAAAGCATGGCTAATATGGCTGCTGAAAGACCCCTCTGAGTGTATCAATCATATGTATGTGACTATATTGATTCAAGTGTCTATTGTCCATGGCACCTGTTCTAAGAAATAATCATTTTAAAGGGATCGTACAGTTTTGGTTGAGACCTAATTTCAGGTTTCTAACATTTTTTGGTGAGATAATAAGAAACCTTTTAGGAAATATGAAAGAGCATGTAATTCTATGAGGAATTTAATGTTTATTTGATGAAAATTGGTTTTGAAATGGCTGAGATATCAACAAAAAAAACCAAAACCAGCGATTCTAATAAAGTGTGGGACCCACACTTTATTACAATCGCTTTGTTTTACTTTGTTTTTGAATGTTTCAGTCATTCCAAATCCGATTTTCATCATATAAACTTTAAATTCCTCTTAAAATGGTATGCTCCGTACTATATCATAAGTGTTTTCTTGGTTTCTCACAAAAAGTTAAAAGCCCAATTCTCATCTCCACCAATACTGTACCATCCCTTTAACTACCCTTGAAGAGAGGTATATATTGCCACTGGAGTCATGTGAGTTTAGTGTTTGAGATTATTTTTTTTTTTTGAACCGGCCATGATGGAAGAATGAGGAGTGTACACAAAATCGGTCATGTGAACTCATTTATTATCAACTCGTGATATTCTTTCACCATTTCATAATGAGTCTAGATCTAGATCTAAACGCTCCTTTTTCTGGACCATTGCCCCTTTGTGTGAAATCAGTTCTGCGGCAGAATACATTATGGATGACCTGAGTGATCGACATGAAGTGCCCATTTTAACTCTAAACCCGCAGTATCTATGAATTTACTTGACATATATAATGTGGTTGGGAATGAGCCTTCATTGTTACATGTATGTATCATTGTCATCATTACCTACTTCATTTCTTTGTAAGGATTGAACAAACGTGACAACTCATGCACTGTGATTTTGAGTCCTCATGTGAACACTGCCCTGGTGTAGCAACCCTAAATACTGATTGACATCTTTCAGACTCCTATAACATAAAAGCAGAATATTTTGCCGTACAGTGTTCTAGTTTCTCAAATGTTTTCCTTGCATTTCTAAACAAAGTCAATGCCTCACTTTGTCATGCATTATAAATTAGAAGAAACAGTTGAGACTAACACAGATCAGTTTGTGCTGCAGACACCATATATTTGGCTAGTCTATTTTCTTGAGAATCAGGACTTTTGTACAATTTCTTGTATAATTAAATTTGCAATTGTGGATTACAGTGATAGACGACAAAATGCATGCCTGCAGGCATATTCATGTCAGGATCAGAGTTAATATTTTTGTGTGTTTCATAAGTCACCAATACCATCTGACATGTAAAATTCACAAAAATAAAAACCCTGTGAAATATATGGCATATACAGTGTATTGGTCAGGCCATGCTTTGAGCATATAGTAGCTTGTGAAAAATTGTCTTGAAATGTAAAATAGTATGTGATCCATGTACACACTTTTCATCCAATGGTTAGAACGCAGACTAATGTTTCCTAAAACAAGCTTGTAGCAGCGGATCGAGTATCCCCAGTGCATCTTGATATACTGTGAACAACGTATGAGCCAATCTTTGGATTGGAAGGCTTATATGGCGGAAAAAAAAAAAAAAAAAAAAAAAGGATTTGCAGGGTCCCAACTGCTTGTGTGATATTCTATAGTGTGTCGTCTCATAAAAGTTGCTTCTCTGATTTCCCATGGGGTACGGGATAGCAATCTTTGAGCAGTTGTCTGAGACTTTTGTCGGATATGTGTGTTGTGTGTATGTCTGTGTGGGTGTGTGTGAGACAAATCGTCAATGAGTTGCAGAGAAAGTGATCTAAGGGGGTGGGTGATGATGAGGGGTATTCTAGACTGGATATGCGTTTCTTATTCAAATGTGCCTTAATAATATCTTATTTTATCGTTGCAATGCCATACAAAGTATTATCCAATTGTTCTTTTTCCATTACAGCAAAGATAGGCAAAATGCCAGTGAAATTGACTTGAACTACCAATTCTTAGTAAGGCAATGTCTTTTAAAAACCTAATATTTAATGTCCATGCAGGCTTTTAGAGAAACTGTGTGCTAGTGATCCACATACACATAAATTGCTTGTTTATTATCATCAAGGTCCAGTTATAGCCTTACTGTATTTTGAATTGAAATAATATGTGATTGCAGAGTAAAGAATTCAAGACGACAAATTTAGCAAAACTTCTTCTTGTTGCAATTAGATTGCACTTGTACACCTGTGTGGCAGTAATGGATGCAATGAATTGATCATATGTAATGTGAACGTTTTTAATACATGTGCCGAAATGCAGTTTTAGCTGTACTGGAAGACAGTCCCCTCCGTCGACAGTTAATCCACATCCCCGTACTTGAATGCACCGCTCCATACATTATAATGACATCATCACTTACACTTCCATTCTGTCTGCATCCAACCTGTTTCACCCTCTCCGCTAATCCGTCGTCGGTTTTGAAGGAGTTGTCGCCAGCAAGGAGGGTGAGAGAGGCATTGCCATTTATGTCTTGAAAACGTCCGTCACTTTTTCTCCTCCTCCTCCTCCCCCCATTTTTTTTTTCTCTCTCTTCCAGAGTTGCCATGACAATTGAGCTGTCATAGATGTACAAGTGTGGTTGTGTGTTGCCGTTGTCCCATGCCTGTGTATAAGGTTTTGTGTGTTGTTGTCTTTGTTTGTTTGTTTGTTTTTTTTTGTCAGTCCCTTCTGCATCATGTGTTGGGGTATGGAAGGGCGACGCTCTTGTGACGTTGAATATGAGCTGTTTTTATTTCTGCTCCTATCTTGCATTTTCTGTTTTGATGTGATTGATTAAATCAAGAAAATGGGGAGATTTTTTTTTGTTTTTTTGTATACTCGGGTTCTACAGTATTCATATATCAAAGACACAGCATGTCATGTTAAAGTGTTACTTTTGTGCCCGTACTTTGTGAATTAGTATGTGCATGTGTGATGTGTGTTTGTTAATACTAAGTTTATCAAATCTGCATATACAGCCCTGCTAATGCTTCATATTTCTGACCACAGGGCTCAACATTAGTAGTGGCCAGTTGGCCTGGGGTGACCAAAAATTGAAGTCAGGCCACCAAATTTCCACGAGGGCTGTATCTTAGTGGCCTGATTGGGCAGCTAAAATTCATAATTATTCCATGATTTCTTTTATTTTGGGCCAATACATTTCTTTTTCGGGCCACCAGAATTTCACATTCAAAGAAAAGATATTTTTTTGTTTTAGTCGCAGAAAAAAAAAAAGTTTGCATTCAGCTCCGATATAGATTTTGCTGATACGTCTGTCATTTGTAACACCCATGGATCCTATCTCTGTGGAAATTGCTCAATTTATGGAAATTATCTCTGTCATGCCAAGAACCTGAGGGCAAGCTGTCATATAAATACAAAGTTCTTGATTTGAATCACATCAAACCAGTCTGCATGCTATTGAACCTGTGTACTGAGGTCACCTGTGTTCACAGGTTTTCTTTTATGTTGATTTTTCCCTTTTGATGGTCATTTCATACAGTGAAGACCAAATAATTCTAATTTTCTTTGTAGTCTTTGTCTCTTGGTTTTGTCACATCTCAGGAGAATTTTATGGAATGTTGATATTGTATTGTCTGGTTAGAATTTGTATTTGTAGCTTGCTTGTCATTGTTCAATGTGACTATAATTGTGCAGTTTTACATTGACGGTTTTAAAGATGTGAAAGCGAGACTTTGGATAGTCTGTCCACAGTTTGTTCAGTGAACAATTTGTTCCCCCCCCCCCCACCCAACATTGACACTTTCATCATTAGCATGGATGCTCTGTTGTTTTTTGCTGTAATATGTGAAATCAACGTTCTTGACATTGTTCTTATTTGTGCTGTTCTTGTACTGTAATTCTATACATTATTACCCAATGCAATGCTTAAATATCCCCCTGTGTGTATTTCCCTTGTGTACTCTGTAGGTACGAGGTAACTAGGTTACTGGTACATTCTTTTGTCTGGTCTGTATGTGAGTGTCATTGTCAATACTTTTATCAATTATTCAATCCATATTCATACTATGAATGTGATACTGCTTAAATGTGTCTGTGCATCGAAGCTGCCAGAGTCATGCTTTGAGCACACACACACACACACACACACACACATACACACTCACTCATATACCTTTATGCATGCACACACAGACATTAATCCGTAGACCCTCTGTATTCAACACAAGTACATCATAAGGTAATTTTCAACTAGACGTCTGACCACCTTGTTTATTGTGCGCTCTTCCCACTTTTATCAAATTATCATTATCATCCATTTTTTAAATGCATGACACCTGTTTCTCTACATATGAAACTCTTCTATGTGCTGCTAGTTGTAAAATATTGTATTTATAAAAAAAAAAAAAATGGCCGTGCTACAGTGTACATGCAACATATATATTTCATACCTTGGAGGCCCCTGGATAGTTGCCACCTTGTCTCTCCATAAAGTGAAGCCGAGGCTAATTTCACCCGGCCAAATGGACAAATTGAAAGAAATGGGTCGAAGAGAAGAGAAATAGAAAGAGAAGGAGAAGGAGAGTAAGAGAAAAGGGGAGGAGAAGAAGATATACAAGAGTGGCAGAGAGTACTTTTATTACATTCTGCTGGCGAGACACATCTATTTCACTCCATTTATGGCAAATGCGAGTGAATGTTATTACCTTCTCCCCCCTCTCCCATACCCTTGACATCGGTGAAGTCATTCTGTATGCTTTTATGGGAACATGCAAGTGCATAATGTCTCTCCTTTTGAATTACATTAAAGGACAAGTTCACCTTCATAAACATAAGGATTGAGAGAATGCAACAATATTAGTAGAACACATCAGTGAAAGTTTGAGGAAAATTGGACAATCGATGCAAAAGTTATGAATTTTAAAAATTTTTGTGTAGGAACCGCTGGATGAGGAGACTACTACAGCTTGTGAGTCATATGCGTACAACAGTATAAAGAAAATGTAAAGAAAATTCAACATATTTTCACTTTTTGCGCATAATAAAAGAGCACTTGACTTGCCTCTTTCTAAAGGCAGGGGGAATGATATTACCCATAACATTTGTCGGTAACGAGTCGGGGGAATGTGTACTTTTTTCAAAAGATGAAATTTTGTGAAATTCTCTCTATATTTTCCTTATATTGTTGTACGCATGTGACATCTAAGTTATTCACACACTGCAGTAGTCTTCTCATCCAGCGGTTACTGCACAAAAACTTCAAAAATTCATAACTTTTGAACTGATTGTCTGATTTTCCTCAAACTTTCAATGATGTGTTCTACTAATATTGCTACATTCTCTCAATCCTTATGTTTATGAAGGTGAACTTGTCCTTTAAATTCAGGATTCCCTCACACAAACAAAATTTTACAGACATTCCTTCTTTTTTTAAAATCTTTAGTGTGCCTTTGTGAAGAATGATAACATATGTACTGAATGAAAGAAAGATATTATTGTCCCCGCCGAACGAGTTCGAGCAGGGGACTATGAAACGGGCTCCGTACGTGTGTGTGTCCGTGTGTCCGTGTGTCCGTCCGTGCGTCCGTCCGTGCGTCCGTCCGTGCATCCGTGTGTGATCAAAATGTTCAAAATGCTACTCCTTCGCCATTTCTAACCCGATTTTGATTCTGTTTGCTTTATATGATAGCACTACATGGGAGCTTTGAAACTTCTATAAAGAATTTCAGTTGTGACCTTTGACCTTGACCTTTGACCTATATTGTACATTTTGCTTCAAAATGCTACTCCTTCGCCATTTCTAACCCGATTTTGATTCCGTTTGCTTTATATGATGGCACTAGGTGAGGGCTTCAAAACTTCTACACAGAATTTTGACCTTTGACTTCTTTGACCTTTGACCTTGATTTTTTGCCTATATTGTACATTGGCTACAAAATGCTACTCCTTCGCCATTTCTAACCCGATTTCGATTCCGTTTGCTTTATATGATGGCACTAGGTGAGGGCTTCAAAACTTCTACACAGAATTTTGACCTTTGACTTCTTTGACCTTTGACCTTGATTTTTGACCTAAATTGTACATTTTGCTACAAAATGCTACTCCTTCGCCATTTGTAACCCGATTTCAATTCCGTTTGCTTTAAGTGATGGCACTTGGTGAGGGCTTCAAAACTTCTACACAGAATTTTGACCTTTGACTTCTTTGACCTCTGACCTTGATTTTTGACCTGTATTGTACATTTTGCTATTAAATGCTACTCCTTCGCCATTTCTAACCCGATTTCGATTCCGTTTGCTTTATGTGATGGCACTAGGTGAGGGCTTCAAAACTTCTACACAGAATTTTGTCCTTTGACTTCTTTGACCTTTGACCTTGATTTTTTACCTATATTGTACATTGGCTACAAAATGCTACTCCTTCGCCATTTCTAACCCGATTTCGATTCCGTTTGCTTTATGTGATGGCACTAGGTGAGGGCTTCAAAACTTCTACATAGAATTTTGACCTTTGACTTCTTTGACCTTTGACCTTGATCTTTTTACCTATATTGTACATTTTGCTACTAAATGCTACTTCCGGCGGGGACATATATTACGCACCGCGTAATTTCTACTTTTCCTTGTTCAGAAGGGGTGAAGGTTCAGGTGTGAGTTTCTTCGATATGTCTCCCTCTACAAATTAAATTTGTTAAGATTGCAACTGCTTTAATGTGTAGAGGGAGACAAATCGAAAAGAAACTCACACCTGAATATATGCACGGTTTCACTGATTATGCAGTTTTTATCGATGACTGAAAGGCAATGATAATTTGGAACCTCCAGAACAATCAAATTTTTCTGCTCTTTATGTTTGATGCCACATGCAGCACTGGCATGGTCAAAATGGCTGTACTGTTTGTTTAGAGTGTTTCACTGTGAAGAAATGTTGGAGATGTAATCCACAGGCTTTTGCTACTTTTTGCGATCCCTCTAGAAATGTCATATATTTGGAGTATTCTACATGGCTCCCCTACCTACCCATGGGGGCGGGGAGGATGGGATGGCTGTGGTAGCCTAGCATAATTAGCATGGAAAAAAGGTTCAAAGCCCTTTCGTTAAGAAGCAAATGGACAATTGATTATTTATGTTTTATACTACACTTCCTCTCATGCAACTAACTATCCAGAATGCAAATCTTGAAAAGTCCGAAATGAGTCAACAGATTATTACCCATCCCCCCCCCCCTTGCTAATTAGGAAGACTTTCCCCTCTTGCTCTGTAATTTTCTATGCAGTGACTCTGTGTAGTTAGCTAGGCATAGCAGCTCATCAGTGTAATTTGATGTGAACATCGGGGTGTATCACTTTCTGCATAGTGATATATACTGGGGCTTAGCTTAAGCTGTGAGTGCTATGAGGTTAATTTGATTTTCCAGCGGTTAGTATTTTATGAAGTGTGGATGATATTTCAATGTGCTTTAAATGCTACGAATGTACAAAGAAGAAGAAAAAAAAAAAACACAGTGAGGAAAAGTGAAACAAAAATAATAGAGGTTATAAATTCTGATGTGACCTTTCATGATTTTTTTTCTCTCTCTGCTAAACTATTCACAAATTGTATATTTGTGGCTACCGTATTACATGATCTGACACCCTACACAGCTGTGCCTGTCCAGACATTGTCAGACATCTTGCTTGTGAATTGGCTCTTTGCAGTCAGGTCCGCGTTAATGTCATCGTAAATGTGATTGTAAACCCATCACGTTGGATATGGTCCCAGTGCCACCCAACAGGCTACAACATTCTCTCTATTCCCCCCCCCCCCCCCATCCTGTCTCGGGGTTCAACAAACTTTTCCTTACCCCTCTCAGAGTTGACACGCAAATGGCTAGCTGTACTGTAGAACCAGATGTTTTTGTGTCTTTGAATCTTTTGCAAATTTCGCAAGGAGCCAAGACTTGGGAAAGTAAAATGCACAAGAAAGTTTTTTTTTTGCCTAATCAACGCATCAAATGCCAGTCGCCGATTCATGAAAGTTTCTTGCAGAAAAAAAAAAGATGACGGCTCCAATTCGCAAAGATTTCATGTTGTTAATGTTTCTGGTTTTTCTATGTCAGTCCGTCATGTATCTCAGAAGGACTGTCATAATCATGTCTTATCATTTTTCTAGTTTGGGCTGCCTCATTCCATAGGTTGAGCCCTCCCCCCCCCCCCCCCCCCCCCCCCAAAAAAAAAAAGAAAAAGAAAAAAAAAAGAAAAAAAGAAAAAAAAAGAAATAAAATAAAAACACAATACATACATTTTTAAGTAGCAAATACTTTTTGTCCAGATGAATAACTTGGGACAGGCTTCTGATACCTGACACTAGAATGCTAATTAAGGAAAGGCTTTGGAAATTTGAGAATTGTCAAAATAGGGCCACGATTTTCAGCATATTTCCTAAATATACAATATTAGTGTTGAGTTCTGATTGGATTGGAGTCCTGATTGAATGATCAGAATTGTGCCTTGGTTGTTTGCCAGGCGTCTATGTTTAGCTGTCATGTGTTGGGCCAAGACCTTAGTTGGTAGCTTGATTTAGCATAAAATATATTTACTTTTTTTTTTTTTTTTTTTGGAATTGATACCTGAATCCTCCGTCATTAATTATTGTCTGCTTAAAGGGATGGTACAGTATTGGTGGAGATGAAAATTGGGCTTTTACATTTTTGCGAGATACCAAGAAAACACTTATGATATAGTACAGAGCATACCATTTTAAGAGGAATTCAAAGTTTATTTGATGAAAATTGGGTTTGGAATGACTGAAACATCCAAAAACATAGTAAAACAAAGCAATCATGATAAAGTGTGGGTCCCACACTTTATTGGAATCGCTCTGTTTGGGATGTCTCAGCCATTTCAAAACCAATTTTCATCAAATACTAGTAAATGTTGAATTCCTCATAGATTTACATGCTCTTTCATATTTCATAAGAGGTTTCTCATTATATCACAAAAAATGTTAGAAACCTGAAATTAGTTCTCAACCGTCTTTTCTATGTTGCAACTGATGATCCCACTGAAACGCTCATTTGCCATATCCCCTTCAGTATGATGGCCTAAAAACCCAGTAAAATTGATGTTAACTTGTCTTGCCATAGGTCACGCAACTCTCATGAGGCGCATTTTATGATAATTTCCACAAGTAGTGGAGCATTGGTTAAGGGGGGGGGGGGGTTGCAAGTGGATGTGGTAAGGAAGAGAACAGTAGGGAGCCAGGGGCTGAGGAATTGTGTAGAGGGTATGATGGAAGAGAGGGGGGGGGGGGGGGAGGTAGCAAGGGAGGGGGAAGGGGGAGGGGTTGGATATGGAGATGGATGGTTGGGGGGGGGGGGGCGCAGGGGGCGGAAGATGCACCCATGACCAGGGGCTGCGACGACGACGCAGGTGGTACAGGATGTAATATTCATGGCATGCATGACGTGTTGAGTGATGATGACATGTAGGGTGTGATGGGGGGCTATATTCTGTAAAACTTAAGTCGGCTTGCATCTTGTGTGCAGAGTATTGTGTAGGCCCTAGATATTATATAAGGTGGTCTTTACTTAGAAGGTAGGTATGGTGTTAGGAAACCATCCTTATAAAACATGTCTTACAAATGAACCCTTTCATGTAATGAAGGGATCAAAACAACACATTTAATGTACCATTTCATGTAAAAAAAAACAAAAAAAGAAACAGGTTTAAACCTTTCACTTCAGTATGACCTAAAAAAACAAAAAAACAAAAACAAAAAACCAACAACACACACTAATTTTTGACTGAGGCACTGAACTGTAGTATTATTTGATATCTTTTTTTTTTTTTTTTACTTCCTGCATGTAAAATAAGTATTGTGAAAGATCAATATTTGACTTATCTGTAAAGTGCAGTGTTGTTATTTGTTAAGTTTTATGCAAATGAAGAGTCATCCAAATGTTAAACAAAGACCACAATTTAACTAATCAAGGAACTCAAATGTTTGTCACTTTTTATTACACGTAAACTCTCTCACAGCATGATGTCATACATATTCCCATTAACCAACAGCAGGAGTGTGTGTAGACATGGGCTTAGTTTTTCTCTTTTTTTTTTCTTTCATGCAATACAGATGTTAGTCCAACAAATTTCTGTACCGCTGCTTAAGTGTTTATATTCAAATTCTACAGTTATGATATATCTCTGTATTATGCACTTATTATCTTGATACAAGAGTTTGATCAAGTAGAGTCTAACTTTTAAAATTTTGATATCATATTCATACGTGTGTAGTTTTTTCTCGATTACATACGCATGCTACATTTTAGATTGTGAACAAGCAGGCTCTTTAAGTGACTCGCTGAGATGCTGGGTAAAATGGCATGGCTGTTAGTTACAGCATTTGTCGTTGCGTGCGACGCGCTGGATTAGGCTGCTGATAGAGCTGTCTAGGCGTAGTGAATGTCCCCCACCCTTTCCCTGGGTGGGCTCCACTGCGCTAATCCCGCAATCAGTCAATCTGGAGGTTTCTCAAATGTCCCTTTTGTTCTCAGATTTCCTCTGCACAAATTAAAAACTTTTTGCAGAGTTTTTGTTGCATCTGTTGCATGTTGTGGAAGGGAAATGATGTGTACTGTATCACATTGCACCTAAGGGATGATAGGTATATTACCCTTTCATGCAGCAAAAAGGAACAAGTGACAATTTAGAAAAAGTTTACAAATGTTTTGCTTGTTGGACCATTTTACTCAAGATCCCCAAAATGCCAAAGATACTAAAATGATTTTATTGATATATGATAATAATAATAACAATGATAATCATCATCATCAAAATCATGATTATAATCATAATTGTGATAATAGTAATAAGTGATAATCATCTTCATATTCATGACTATAATCATAATCGTAATAATGATAATATTGGTGATGCTGATGATGATAACGATGATAATGATAATAGAACTTAATAATTATAACAGCAAGTTGTGTGGTTATGATAGTTATCATCATTCTTATCACTATATTACTCTCAGAATGATAAACAATGAGAAAGATATAAGACAAAAATATTGTTAAAGTTACTATTATTGTTGCAAATATTAACAGAGATAATGTATAAAGCAGAGCTGAGCAACAGCTGTAGAATATTGCACAAAGCTCCCAATGTGGAACAGACTGTCGTAAGTCTGAAAAGCTTGTCTGTGAGGAGCGCGTGTATTGCTGTGAGAGCAGCAGCCCTCGGATCGCTCGTCCCAAATTAACCGAGAAATCAGCTTCCTCCTCCTGTACCCTTTGCCGCCTAAATATAGCCCCTCGATGTGGCCGTCGATGCTTGAAAAGGGGGGTTTTAATGACTAGCTTCTTTTTGTCTTGACTCATCGTGGAAGAAAACAGACAAACAGTGGAGATGTTCCTTTTTTTTTGGGGGGGGGGGCAATTTTTGCAGATTCTACCTTTGAGCTGAACCTCATGGCAATGTCAGGCTGTTGCATCTTTTATCATGGAAAATATATTAAACTATATTTAGCATTGCTCTAATGCTTGCATGCTGTACTTTTTTGCTTATAAGCATGCTTAAGGATGGATCAGGGGTTCAGAACACTTGCTCCCTCTAACAAAAAAAAAAAATAACAATCATTTTCTTTCAAACACTGAAAGCCTGAGCTTCTCTCCAATGACGTAACCTTATGACAGTGATGTATTAATGAATAAACAATAGCAACATGTTTTACGCATATATACATGAAATCATTTTGTGAAATACATTTTACTTTTCTTGAAACAATTGAGCTTATTGTAATCAGTGAACACAAAACCACCAACAGGTATTACTCTTGTTGGTTAAATGCAGCATGCATCAGTCATGACAGACATTTACTTGACGCGGGACATTTTATAATGGGGACTGGAAATAGATGAATAGATACCCAGATAGGTACGACAAATATACAGAGGGACAGATTCACAGACAGACAGACAGATAGATTAGAGAGTTTGTTTAAATGCATTGATTCCTTGGCATATAGATGCCTTTCTTCTCTGAGCTTTCCTCAAAGTAGAATTCCATCAGCATTTTCTGCAAAATTAACCTCATCCTGTAAAGAGAAAGTGCATCTTTGGGAAGTCACAATTTTGTGGTCGGGAGCATTCGCTCCAGCTTCATTGGAATGTATTTGGGAAAAAAAAGATTATTTGTAGATTTCCTGAGATTAATTCACTTTGAGTAATTACAGTGCACAAATAGAATTGTAGGAACGATAGTTTCCTTATAGAGTCATGTGGAAAAGCTCAGTGAAATTATGAATAGTAATATGCTTGTAGTTCTTTTTTGATAGTGTAAAGTTCCATCATACAAGATTCACCATAGTTGACCATGTATGCTTCTAAAGTGTATGATAATGATATTTCTAGCTGTAAACTACCTAGTTTTAAAGACTTTGGAAAGACTGATTTCTACTGTCACTGCCACCTAGTACCATAAAAAAAGGAATAAAGAAAGAAGAAAATACTATTAAAGGATAAAGTTGATCTGATGAAAACAATATCAGATTAAAACAACCAAAAAAACAACAACAACAAACAAACAAATGAATGAAAGAGAATATTAGAAATTTGTTTTTATTTGAGTTTTTTTTCACCTGGCCTTCAAAGGGATTTTTGGAATAGCTGTCACATAACTGAGATTTCGCGTGTCCAGTTTTACGGATCTATTTCCCTCCGATTTGTTGCGGGAGGAAGTGAGCTGTTCATGGTCTGACATTAAAAACCTTTTAGAGTTGTGTCAGCAGGATGCTGGGCAGTGATGTCGGAAATCCGTAGGAATTATTTCTTACGGTTTAGAATCACAGGTGCACAGGTCCGGGTTTTAGTCCAGCTGTATCCATTGGACAGTGCAGAGCTCTTTTATACAAAAGAAAGTACATACACACCTGTACACAGACACATTTAAGTTTGTATAGTATAGTATTTTGCGATCTGGACTTGTAAGACAATTTGTGAGTGGTTGTATTGAGCTATGTTTAGGGCATTTTTTAATCAGATATGAATACAAAAACACAAAGACACATTTTATCTGATGAAAGAAAGCATGGTATGACTTGATAGTTTTTCCCTTCTTTTTTTTTTTTTTTTGCGGGTGTAATATTTCATGCAAACAGAAACTTGCACGATTCATTTTATTCATTGGATGAGAAGTTCCTTGTTCGACAAAGTAAGTGTGCAGTGGTTTATAATCAGCGACAACTCACAATTTTTTAAATCTGGAGTGAAGAATGAAAGTGGCAGGCACTTTGTATGGATCTGCATACAGCAACATGTGCAATGAGCATTTAAGAGTGTGATCTGATCACCAGTCTCATTTTCCTTTTTTTTTTTTGGGGGGGGGGGGTTCTTGGATCATGTCACTTTTTTTTTTTTTTTTTAAAGGAAGGGCATAGAGAGAAAGTCTTTCACATTACTGGTGTCCGGCAGCGGTCACCAACCCCCAAACGAAGCCCTCCCATCAGTAAAGTGATACCTACGGATCACAATTGCAATCCATTTTGGACAGGAATCAATAGTGAAGGGCCAAGAGAGACAGGAGGAAGAATTCTACACTTTGGGGTAGTCTGTGAAATTCAGACCCGAGTGCTTTGTGTCACGAGTTTGGATCTCGGATCCAGCCATCATAACACTAACTTTGGGGAAAAAAGTTTTCAGTGTGTGAACTGTGCCGAAGTTCATCTGAAGTTGACTTGATGATTCCCTTGAAGAATCAATCATACACTTTAAAACCAAAAATAATCATGGCCTGAAATTTTTGCAAATTGAACCCTGGGGCCTTTTTCGTGTCATGACATTTTCTCTAATTGCTACTGGCGTTCAATGTATAGTGTAGACAAGAATTTTTTGCTTGCATTTTAATGTCGCGAATCTTGGCTCCTCATGAAATTAGCAAAAAATCTGGTTTTATAGTATCATTAAACATTATCACATATATTTACAGGGACTTGGGTTCATGACAGAAATTCATATTCTATATAATTTTTTTTTTTTTATAGTACTTGTGAACGTATATATCACATATTTATATACTAAGCAAATTATGAACAATTTATCCTCTGGGCAGAGACACATGGTGTTGAGCAAACCACATTTGTGAATTGCAGTGAATGTATCAATGTTTTTGTACTGCATACAAAGTGATCATATGTTAATATAATCTTTCCCTTGAATCATCTTTGTGCATTCGCTGCATGGAGTCCTTCCTACTTTGAATACCCATGTTTTTCCCTGTCTGTCTCATTTTATGAAATGTGTTTCTAATGTAATTTATCCAAAGACTGCAGTTTAGTCAATGCATGTAAGGATTTGCTTGAATATTTTGTTTAGCTTTACAAGTGATAAGTTATGCAATGTAATAAAACTGATGTGTGACATGTATAAGAAGGCTCATTTACACTGCCTTGTCCCATATACTTATATCCAGGTTTGTTGATGCTCTTTGAGATTTTAAGGAGTACTTCTTGCCGTTTTATATTCTTCACTGCATGAAAATAGTTCCCTTCATGGCAAAGCATTCTATTTCAGAGAAACTTTAATATGACAGCTTTTGTGATTACAAAAAAAAAAAAAAAGAAGTCGTCCTGTGTTGAATTAATATGGTTAAAACATGAAATAAATGGCTAATTTCCAGCTCTACTTTTTGTCCTCCTTCCCAAACCATTTGATATCACAACTTTAGGGACAGACCTCACTGCTGGATCAGCTGAAGACGTACTCTGGGATTGCCATAGCTGCCGGCTCAGCTGGAATGAGGGAGGAACCGCAGACCAAGAACCGCTCCGGCAGCGACCAGCCTGACGATGACGCTGGGGTCATGCAGAGGAGCGTGCGAGGGCTGGCGAGGTCGCAGGACGAGGCCGACAACGAGGACATGGGCATACTGCTCACACCGGAATGTGAGTGAGGAGATCGACGCCTGACATGAAATGGTGTCGTGTCTTCTTGCTTAAAGTTTCTATGATTATCAAATGTTGTTTTCCCCAGCTCTCCCGTATCGCAGGTTAAGAGTACATCTTGCATATAGGCTGAAATCCATTCCAGAGCAAGTTTCTTGTCGTCACAATTCTTTTTCTTCTCACTTTCTACACTGACTTCTGACCTCACCAGACCATGGTCATCACACCATGTTCATCCTGAATTTCAAATTGTCATTCTGTCACCTTCCGTCTCTTGAGTATATCCTTCCAAATTACCAAGACTACACCCTTCAACACACAAGAGTTTTTTTTATGCCTCCGCCAATGAAGTGGCCGGAGGCATTATGTTTTCGGGTCGTCCGTCCGTCCGTACGTCCGTACGTCTGTACGTCCGTCCGTCCCATTTTGTTTTTGTCGATATCTCAAGAACCATGTGGTGGTTTTGCATCAAACTTGGTATGAGGGTATATCCTTGGGGGATGATACTTTATGTGGATTTTAGGGTCACAGGGTCAAAGGTCAAAGGTCACAGGTTATTTTGTGGAAAAAAAAATGAAATTTCATGTTTTTCTCCATATCTCGCAAATGGTTCAAGGTATCTTCAGGGAACTTAGTATATATGCTTGTACCGATGGGCAGTGATTATCTAGGGAAGTTGGGGGTCATGGGTCAAAGGTCAGGGGTCAAAGGTCAAGGTCAACTCCTCAAAATATAACTACTTTCCTTATATTTATGCAATGCCTGAAGGATTTTTTTAAGACTTGATGTATGCATGTATAACCCAATATATATTCTGTGGGAAGTTTCTTGCCAAAAGGTCAAAGGTCAAAAGGTCAAAGGTCAAGTGAAAGTGCTAAATTGCACTTTTTCCTCCATATCTCAGAAATAACTCAAGGTATTGTCATGAAACTTACATATTTATGCATGTTCTACCTAACAGTGATTCTCTTTGGAACTGTGGGGTCAAAGGTCAAAGGCCAGGTTTCGATAATACTATTTTACCATTTGATACTGAAATTATACTTTTTCTCAATACCTTGAAAATTACTCAATGCATAAACTTGTAAAAGGGTCAAAAGTCAAGTGAAAATCATCAGTTCCCCCAAATACCTGCACTCTGACGTTTTAATCATTCATCCAATTGAACCTAGTTCTAGGAAAGTGAACATTCAGCACATTTGTGGCAAACCTGTCATTTTAATATTTTGCCATTTGTGTGAAACTGTCATCACACATTGTCAAGACATTGTACTATAGACCTATTAGGAGAACTATGTATTATGGCGGAGGCATACACCAGTCGCCGTAGCGACATTTCTAGTTTTTTTAGGGGATAGTGATGCAGAAATGAATTTCATTTGCCACCATTCATACATTGCCCCAAAACAAAATATCACTTGGGGGCATGTGAAGCCTTTTGAATCTATAAATGGAACAGGCTTAACTATATGACTTGAGAATGACCCTCGCATGCTTACCCCAGAATTAGCAGCCAGTTGCATCATGGGCTAAGACCACGTAGAACGCAAGTGACAAATCCAGACATACTGATAGCATCATCGATCACTCATATGCCATTTGATGCAAACTTACCTTGCATGTGGATTAAACTTATTCCCTCAACCTCGCTCTATCCTTCTCATGGAATTCAGAGTATAACATATGTATGTACGTTCTTGTTGTAGTTTTGCACTGAGCTCAGAATGAAGGGATTGCCTAAAGGAAATGTTGACATCAACTCGACAATTCATCCCCCATTCTCATTCCTTATCAATATTCAGGAGGGAAATATATATTTGAAATGCTTTAAGTGTGCTTTTTTTGTGTGTGTTAGTTGACTGACAGAGATTAAAATGGGTGATAATCCAGGTATGAAGATGATACCGCCCCCAGTCACAGATCACTAGCAGATAAAATCCTCTCTTTATCTCCCTGGTGGCATCAAATCCTCCAATTAACCCATTGAAGTTAAATTTCTAGGCAACGACAAAAAGTTAGATGGATTCTTTTAGGAGAGACCAGCTGTGTCTTTTAGAGCATTGACGTAGTAGAGGAGTGGCAGCTGTGTGGGTGGGGAATTGTCCAGCCATAACCACGCACGTCAGAAAAGGGCATTGGGATCAGGATTCTCCTTTCTCTCTTTCGCTGTCCATCTCATTCCCTCTAGGTTTCCCTTGCCTTTTTCCCACTTTCTGTTGTTGCTTTTTTTTCCTACACTCTGGCTATTCCACTTTCCCTTGCTTATTTCTTGGTGCAAATGTCTCATTCACATATTGGCTCTGTGCCTTTTTAGCTCACCTGAGCCGAAGGCTCAAGTGAGCTATTGCGATCGCTCTTTGTCCGTCGTGCGTCGTCCGTCGTGTGTAAACTTTTACATTTTCATCTTCTTCTTGAGAACCCCATGACCGATTTTTACCAAACTTGGCAGGTAGCATCCCTAGGGGGATAGGATCTCAAATTGTTCAAATGGGCACCATGGCCCACCTAGGGGGCCCCAGGGGGGCCCAAACACCCAGGAGAGGGGATGGAGAGAAGTCCTACACTACAGTTGTAATGGGGCCTGAATTGTACATGTTCATCTTCTTCTTGAAAACCTCATGATGAATTTTGACCAAACTTAGCAGGTAGCATCCCTGGGGGGATAGAATCTCAATTCCTTCAAATGGGCACCATGTCCCTCTTGGGGGGCCCCTAGGGGGCCCACCCCCCCCCCCCCCCACATTAAGGAATATTTAAAATCTTCTCCTCTAGAACCAGAAATGATAAAGCATAGTTAATACCATGAGTTTGTACATTGATGACTTTAGTTCCAAGTTTGTTCATTGCAGATCCAGGGCTGCTTGCCCCCCCCCCCCCCCCCCCCACCCTGGAGTTGAGGGGGGGGGGGGGGATCCATGTGCAGACCTAAGTTTCCAATGTTCTCAGGTAAGAGTGTGCAAGAATGCATGGAAGGTGAAATTGCGATACTCGGGTGAGGGCGTGACCCCAGGGTCTCTTGTATTTATCTATTTTTTGCATGTCTACATCTCTTATACTCTTTTAGTCTGTGTATTATCTGTTCGTTCCTCTTGTTCTTGGTGCTCTTCTACATTTTTTTCTCCTTCATTCTGATTGGTATCTGTCTTCTTACCTCTGTCTATTTGTCATCAAGAGATTCCTGATTCTTTCATCTCAAAATGTATTTTCTGTTTTTCCCTTCATTCTCTTATGCTCTCGCTGTCTTGGCAGTGTTCATACGACATGAGTGTCGCAACTTCTCTATTTCATGGTTTGGCTCTGCTAGTAGAAACAGGCCCAAAGTAACACCTATCCCCACCAGATGGTGTTTCCTTTCACTTTTCTTGATTGATTCTATTGATTTTTACAGTTTCTTTTATCAATAATGGTAAGTTCTCTTTATTTGTAGCATGGATTCTAAGTTATGAGTTTGCTGGCACATCTTAGTCTTGTTTCCAGACCAGTAGATATTTATCATTGTGCTAAAAGGTTGGCTTTCCCATAAATTCAAAAGTTAAAAGTCTGGGCCTAGAGTCCTCATTTTCATACTTATGTAGATTTTTTGTTTGTTTGTGTGTTTATTTATTCTTTTAAAGCCATGATATTATATTGACAGTGATTTTTTTTTTATGTATAACAAATGTTAAAGTAGAACTTGGAATCATAACAAAATCCAGACTAACCCTGAAGTGAAGTACCCTGTCAGAACACTTGTCACCTCTACTTTTCTCTCTCCCTCTCTCTCTTTTTTTTTTTTTTTTTTTTTTTTTTTTGGAGGGGGGGGGGGGGCTGGGGGTGGGGGGAGTTTGAAATACAACATTTTGAGAAGAAATGGGGGAAATGCAACATATGTTGTCATTGCCTGTCTTTGACAAGATGAGTTTGCTCCCCCCCCCCCCCCCCCTTGGAGGAGGAAGGAAAAGAAAAGGGAGTGGGGGCAGCTGGCAAAGTGGGGGGAAAAAAGAGAGAGGGAGAGGGAAATCTTTCATTATCCCTGGGTATTTTATATGGCCCCAATCACTGCCATGACCACGCACATGGCACAGAAAATTCAAGGCAGCTCGATCTCTCCTTGGGAACAGAGGTCTCATTAAGGCAGGCTCCCTGCCATGATGCACTTGGTTCTTCATTTTCTTGTCTATCTTTGTCTTCTCTTACTTCTTTTTGTCTTGTTTCCTTCTCTGCTGTTGTCCTCCTCCTCATCTTCTGCTGTCTTTTTGTGTTTTCTGCTCTTCCTCTCTATCACTTTCGTCTTCTTCTCCTTCATTTTCTTCCTCCGCTTTTCCTCTTCCTCTTCTCCTCTTCTTTTTTCCTTCATATTGATCATCATCATCAGCTTCTTCTTTTTCTTCTTCTTCTCCTTCTTCTTCTTCTTCATCATCATCATCTCTTCTATATACTTTTCACACGGTTTTTATCATCATTTATTCTCTTTTTCATTTTTCTTCTTTCATTTCTCTTTTCCTCTACCTTCTCCTCTTCCTTACTCTGTTCTGTTTCCTTTAATTTGCTTTTCCATGCTTCTTCTTCTTCTTCTTCTTCTTCTTCTTCTTCTTCTTCTTCTTCTTCTTCTTCTTCTTCTTCTTCATCATCATCATCATCATCATCATCATCATCATCATCATCATCATCATCTCTTCTATATACTCCTCACACTGTTTTTATCATCATCATTCATTCTTTTCTTGTTCATTTTTCTTCTTTCATTTCTCTTTTCCTCTACCTTCTCCTCGTCCTTGCTCTGTTCTATTTCCCTTTTAATTTGCTGTTCCATGCTACCCTCTATCATGATGGTCATGTGCTTTCTTGTCTCATTATCAGTCATCCTCTTATCTCCTGCTGTATTTGCAATGTCTCCATAGCAAACTATCATCATAACCTTTCTCCTTTATGATACCTCCCCCCCCCCCCTACCAAAGTGAGATTGGCATGATGTAAACATGCTTTGTGCTGGACTATACCAAGGATACACTGTGGTATGATAAAATGACATCCAAATTTCCAAGGCCCCTTAACCTGACACAGATGTTCAGGACTGGTACCAGACCCTTGATATTTATAGCATTGATAAGGCCCCACTGATGTAGGACTTGTGCCTTGTGGAGGATATATTTGCTCCAGGGACATTGTTGAATAACAAAATATCTAGATATGTCATCCACTCATGTGTGCTGTGTCAGGAAGTATAATTAGAGTTCATCAACAGGTGCAGAACTTACTGGTGAGGGTGTGTTGAGATGCGTCTAAAATATTTATGAAATTTGTGTCTGGCGCGTAGCTTTCAAATTCCTTCTGATATTATTCGGCGAGGCAACATGCCAGTTTCCTTTCCTGTGCTATGATATTAATAGGTTTGTGTGAAACTAACATTCAGACACAAAGATAAATCCTGATAAGAAGTATTTGCTGTCACCACATAACATTTTCTTTTTCTTTTTAACAATGTGTAATCTTAACTCCTTCTCTACTGTCTTCCATTAACCTGACATCTTTATTCATATTTTTTTTCTTTTGTCAATGTCTATCAGGGTTTTTCATCGGCTACACCTACTATATGTCCACATCCATCAATGCGATCTTGAAGGCAAAATAGAAACAAACAAATATGTAGATGTGCATAGCTTTACAGCCAGTTCAAGGAATCTAGATTCTGTGATTTTCCACAAAACATGTTTGTTTATATGATAAGTATATGACATCCATACTTTACTTGAGTTGGAAGTATTTTTCTTTTTTAATTTCTGTCTGTGAGACTTTTCAAGAAGTAATCTGATTGTTTGCCCTTCTTTACAGTGCATGACCTCGACTATGGCGGGTCGGCCCACGGGGCCCTCCTGAAGAGCCTAGACAGTCTGGACAACCGGTTACGGGAGGAAAAAGAGCCTGACCGTCAGCAGTACATCGACGCTGACTGGGGCCACGAGGACATCCATCAGCAGCCTGACAACGACTGGGGCCCCATGGATGAACGCCCCGACAAGGAGTACCTCATCCACGAGCACTACATGGGTCCGCCGCCCCAAGCCAAGCCCCGGGCCAAGCCGCGCTCCCCGCCCCGCCGCAAGCCCACCCCGCCCCAGCAGCCCCTGGAGTTTGACAGCGAGAGCAGCGACATCGAGCGGCCGGCCACGCTGAGGAGGTCCACCTCGCTGCGGTCGTCGACGCGCTCGAGCCGGTACTCCTCCAACGAGAACCTCACTGGGTCCAGGGCGCGCTACGCATCCTCGGAGAACCTCACTCGGAGACAGTCGAATCGTCGGCAGGAGGTAATGAACATGGATAGCGATGACTGTAGCACCTAAGTTTTGAGTGTGTTAGAGGTAGGATGAGAAAATTTCTAATATGTGCAGCAGGCACAACACTGTGCAATGTACATACTGCCAAGTTTCACTTTCACAAGCACTGCACACAACAGAGCGAAAGCATCAACTTACCAATTGGTCTCCCCAATTGCATGTTGTTTATCTCTGGAAGAGATAACACCATTTTCAAATTCTGATGCTTCTGCAGTGGATCTTTTGTCTAAAATGTGCGGAAATGTCATCTGTACAGGTAGGAATATCACTGCTTGTGTTAGTGTGTTTTGAATAGAAGATACTCCCATGTCTGAAGTATAGGTGTAAATGAGTAGAATTATATTGCATGTACATAAAATAGGCCATAAAAATGACAAAGTGGGTAATGCCCTTCTGAAAAGTCAGTGATTTGGCAGGAATTTGAATTCTGCGATCTCAAACATGCATAAAAGTCCTTGCAAAGTCTTATATGTGATGAGCTAAAGGAGGGGTGTTATGTGCAGAAATAATGTTGGGAGCTTTGTGGTGTAGTGACGAAAGCCGCTGAGCACTCTTTTATATCAGGAGATTCTGGATTCCATTCCTGCCCAGTGCATTCATCATTGGGACAAGATGTTTTGGCCATGATGGCTCCCCTCAGTTCCAAGTGTTCAGATGGATGACTGGTGATGTTTGGGTAATGATTAATTAAATGATGGCAGGATCCAAGGGAAGAGCAGTGATATCACTGAAGTGGCTACTTTGTTTAAAGAGACCATATCAGTGTGATTATTATTTAATATTAGATGGGTTAGTCAAATACCGGGTTGTGATTGACTAAACACAGTCACGTGATGGAGGTACATTCGTTATGTTCACCCATGGGCTAACATTCTTGTAATGTTTTCCCATGGGAAAACATTTTCACGTAACATATGACAGAAGGCCTAGGACCGCGCGCGCACAGTGCATTTGGCTCTGCGTGATCAACGAGCGAGCGATCGAGTGCGTTGTGCTGCTGGTGTTTGACGTTGGCGTATTTTTGACGTATTTGACTAACCAATATAATATAACAGATGATGACATATGTTGTCGGGAACATGTACCAAACGTTCCACCCTCAGGGCTTGAAATGCTATTTCGGGAGGCTATAAGTCCCTCGACTTCGTTTCGGGACTTATAACCTCCTTCAATAGCATTTCAAACCCTTCAGGTGGAACATTCGGTATGTTCCCTCCCCCGCCAGTCATCATCTATATAATGTAAGGTAGGGGAAAATGTGAAGTGACACGATATCAGGCTCTAATTGCAGTTGTGGAATTCTCTTTTCTTAACAAGGTATCCAAACAAGGAATATATTGAGTGATAAACCATCTTCTAATGATATTGTTTACTTGCTTGCTTTAAAAAAAGAAAACAAGCCTAACAAGAAGAATTCATATGTAAAAAGCTGAGGAAGGTGTTTTGTGTGAGTTATTTAAAGGGAAAGTCTTGTTTTTAGTTATAGCTACGTCTGGCATGAGGCAGATGTGCTTGAATATATATTAAAAGCAACAGAGTGCAATCAAGTTTCTGTTTTCACAGCAGTAGTTTCATTTTGGTATTGTGGCCAACAGGATGCAACTTTATCACTGCAAATAGAAATGTGGACATTGCAGATGGTGCTCATGAACTTTGCGGAACCTAATGGCTGATAACAGCCAAAATTTGGAACTGTGCTAATCAGACAACTTAGCACAAGTGCAGCATCAGTTTATTGCAATGAGCTGTAGTGAACTGTAGAGTATTAATGATGAGTCAAAGATATGAATAGGAAACCTTGAGAAAGTATGCTGCTGTGTGAAACCATTTCTTCAGTATCCCATTCAGAATCTGGACACAGTGAGGTAGTTGCATGAGCTCTATATATCAATGCTTTATAATTTCGAACTGTCACAGACGAGACTTTCATCATGGCTCACAGTGTATTCCTGTAGAACTTTTAAAAGACCAACTTTGTATCCAAAGTGCATATATATCTACTAAATGCCAGTCACTGACTGTAAACACACAAGTAAGAGCATAACTGTTTTATGTTCAGTTGACACGCCATGCAAGCTCACAGCACCTTGCTTGTGCTTTGCTTGTCACTCTACGCTATACTTCCATTTCATTCAGTAACACACGATTCCTTCGATTTCTTTCATATGCGTTCGAATTTGCATTATTTTGCATGTCTCTCACTTTCTTTTTTGTTTTTCATTTGCTTTTTGTCCCCCTTCTATCTTTCTCTTCCCCTATTTTTTCTTTGTTTTGGTCTTTTATTTTCTGCATGCTCAGATGATGACGCGGTCACTTCGCCATTCCACACGCCAGATGACAAACCGTGATCCCAGCGACAGACATTCGCCATCCAAAAAACACCCCAAATAATCCCCAAGTCGAGACAAAAATTCAACTCAGGCCAGTGTTTGCCCAAATGATGATGACATTTGTTTGCCCCCTTGCTCCCTCTCGGCCTTCTGCTCAAGGCACCCCCATCCCCAAGCAATCCCCAAAATACTCCCGATGGAAGCCCCAATTGCCATCGTACACTCTAGCTTATCTCTGGGGTTGGGGGAGGGGGGGGGGGGGGGGAGAACGTACTAAAAAAGAAAGAAGAAGCAAAGCCTTGCCCCTTGGTGCGTAGGGCATGCCAGGCAATATTGCAGCGATCGCCATGGAGACTGCGTGGAAAGGGGAAGCTGCATAGTTGGGGAGCCTTACGTCTCGCATCGTGTCATCATTGGGTCACAGAGAAGAAAAAGTACTAGAAATAATTCTGTTAGGTGGATTACGCACATTTCCCCTTGTGGTCTAATGTATTTAAGGGGTCATTGACCTTATGTAACTTTTGACCTATGAGGTCACGTAGTTTTAGATCGACATTTGTATTTCACCTTGAATGTGTGCCCTAAGGTCGAGAAAGCAAGATTGAATGGTCATGGAAATGTCTGACCCATTGTAAGAAATTATGCAAGGAATCATGAGGTTAAGTGCTTACATACAGTTTAGATAGCCATCATGGCCCGAATTCACGAAGGTGGTACAAATGAAACCATGGTTTAAACCATGGACAAAAACCATGGAGTGCCAAGTGTCGCATGGAATATTTCGTTACGAAATCAGTCATTTCGTCGATGAAATGATTATTTTGTAACAAAATGACAACATTTTGTAACTAAATGAACATTTCGTCCACGAAATGATAATTTTGTTGAACAAAACGGTCATTTTGTCGACGAAATGACCAATTTCGTAATGAAATATTCCGTGCGAGACTTGGCGCTCCATGGTTTTTGTCCATGGTTTAAACCATGGTTTCACTTGTACCACCTTCGTGAATTAGGGCCCATGGGTCATGGTGGATTACTGAGAATACTGAGACAAACTTACAGTGTGTCTAAATGGAGGCTATTAATATGATTGATATCATGTGATTAACCTGTGTTTTGTCACATGATCAACTGTATTCAGTCACGCTTTTTGAGTCATTTACCCACAAATACATTGTAGGATTTCAGTGTCACAAATGTGATTTGACTTGATTACACAAGTTTCCGGTCAATCTGCTCGCTCTGAATTCTCTGCTCTGAATGTATGCTTCCAATTTGCAACAAAGAAGGATGAGGGGGAAACATTATTTGTTGCATTTTTGGAGAGCTGAGACTTTGTGCCGTGTCATATTCTGCAAGAGTCAAAAGTTTATGCTTGATACAGTAACAGAACAGCTGAGGGTGTGTGAGGTTGTAGCTATGTTTTTCGGGTGTTGCTAATTCTGTACACCAATAAACAAGACACACATATCATACATCATAGTGTGAAGGAAGCATTGATCATACCTAAGCTTGGTGCAAATTAACAAAGAAATACAGAAAAGACCATTCAAGCAAAGTCTTGGAATTCAAGAAGTTAATGGTAATCATTGATCGTAACCATGGAACGGTGCTCATTTTACTGTAACATGATGTGTATTGTTTCTCTTGGGATGAGGGACTGTAAATGCATTTACTCTCTGATATGATACCAAGAGTGAGTAAAGTAGTGAATATATATGCGATAAGATGATTCTGCGTCATTCACTGAGATGACAGTTTTTCAGAAAGCATAGATACGGAATGGTGCACTGATGCAATCAAACGTCAAGATTTACACAACGATGCGTTCTCTAAGAACATATGTACATCTCCAATACCGGTAGAAGAGGAAATTGTTAGAGGTACGGTATTTGCAATCTTTAAGACGTTTGTGTCCAATACACTTGCAAACACTTTATTGTGTAGATATATTTATTACTTGAGTGGTGTAACATCTACAGTATAAAGTAACAATGCAACGAAGAGTCTGGTACTCGCTATCAACAAAGGGCAGGTGAAATTGGAGAAAAAAAAATTGTCGATGTCGCAGTAGATATAACTTGAAAAAGATATGAGAAGTGTCTGAGACAGATAAAGGTGCCAGGAAGGCCAGTACTGCAACAAATAAACAGATATCAGAATAAATTCACTGGGTGTTGTGATTGTGAATTTACGATCGCTGTTTTGAAACCCTTGATGCATCTCTGCTGTTGCCAGATACTTCTCCCAGGGTACGCTGGTCACATTGTCGACAAAAATGTTTGTGTGTTCCTGTGACATCTATTCGTATATGCATCCAGACTAGTTAACATTATTTGAATCTATTTAAGTATTGTCATTTTTATCATGCCTACCTGCTGAGCAAGTGAGCCAAGATACTTTGTTCCCTTGTATGTGTGTGTTCTTTGTGTGTCATCTTGTCCGTAAAGTTTCACAGACCTTATTAGTCATCCATCCACCCAAATACAGTGCACTCCTGATATAACAAAGTCCTCGGGACCAGCGAATCTCTTTCGTTACATTGAAATGTCATTGCAGCAGAACAGTAAAGTATATAAAGATATGCAGATGATGATTTTTGGACCTGAATTTTTACTTTGTTGTAACGAGAATTTGGTAATAGCTGTGTGTGTTATAGCGGGAGTTCACTGCATTCTGCTATCTATCTCCTGTCCTGGCTTTCTTTCATTCCCTCCACATTCATACTGCTGATAAGACCACTGCTTATTATGACATCATAGCAGCACCTGCCAACATGCATGCATGTAGTGCTCATTGTAGATGACTTGTCCGATTCACATCCGAATAAAGTCTTTGTCGGTTTTGTTTCCCCCCATCCCTGTTCCTTCTTCTCTTCCTCTGTCTGTCTGTCTATCTGTCTGTCACTCTGCCTGTTTATTTTGTTTTTCTTGTGATTTGCAAAGCGCAGGATGATGCTGATATGACAGGGTCGGAGGAGGAAAGGACTGATATTCCGCCATATTTCGAAACATCGCTGTAGGCAGCAAAATGTACGAGGGACAGAGAGAGACAAAAAAACCCCCAAAACAATCAGACAAATGAAAGTAAAAACCAAATATCATTATGTATGCATGGGAGCATTGATCCTCTTGGTGGCATCCTTTTACAGCTCAATCAAGATATGCGCCAACCCGGTGCAGTCAGGTTCTTGTATGCCCACGTGCAGTAGGAACTTGTGTGTGTTTTGTGTCAACTCACCCTTCCAGCATGAACAGTCAGTTGCTGCTTTAATATGATCAATGTTAAATGCATGTCCTTGCCTGCTGTCACTACCCCATGTGGTTTCTGACATTTCAAAATAGACCAAAAAAAAAAAAAATAATCATGCCAGGAAGCAGTTTTCCGTGGACTTTTCCCCACTGTTCACCAAATTCCACATATTCTCAAAGGCCGAAATTCACTAAGGTAGTTTACTTCGAGTCCATGGATTATGCAAATTTTGTCTTCATACCTAAAAGTAACTGTGGGTGTCAAATCGCGTGTGCCAGCAGAGACATCCAATAATGAATGCATGCTGACACGCACATGTAAGAGATAGCGGTACACCCTTCTTTTTTCTTCTTTTTTCATGCTTGTTTCAATAGTCCCAAGGACTGGATTTAAACCTTGGGTTTGATTTGAACTACCTTTGTGAATGCAGGCCAGAATGTTTTATCTGGGATTCTGCTCAGCCAATGTATGTTGTACTCCTCAGTCTTGTTCTTGAGAGAGAGGATACAACTTAATGGATGGAAAATTGAAAGAAACTAAAGTCTGCATACATGAGTAAATTAGAACTACAACTGTACTACGCAAGATACATGAAAGTCCTGTGATGACAAGAGTAGACATTTAGAGGTGTCCATTCGACAAAATGGAATATGATTCATAGATATTTAACTGTACAAAACTTTATATTTGACCTTTGAACCTTCTATGATTTGTTGCTTGTATGGTTGTGCAGTCCTGAGGGGGAAAAACTCAAAAATTTTCATAAAAATTTTCAAAGCATTCGCTAACAACAGGACTTGGCAGTTATGTCAGATATTGGAGGTAGCTATCACATCATCATTTGTAACATCAGCTAGAATTGTTTAAAGGTGGAGATGGTGTTTCCCATTGTGGTATCATAGCGTTGTAGGCCTGAACCCTCAACACACATGCTTCTGCACACAGCTTAATAGTCCCACGCATAGGTTTATAGTGTGCGTGTACAGTATATATTCTACTCTTCAGGGCTAAATGAGATCATTGTACTGTATTGTGTATCAACCTCCCCCCCCCCCCCCCCCCCACTTTTTTTTTTTTTTTTTAACCAGAGAACTGTCAACAAATTGCAAACCTGTGTGACAGGATGAAAAAAACAAAAAAACGATTTGGGTTCAGTTTCATTGTATTTGGTGTACACTAACACTTAACCTTTACTGTCGTGGCATATAAGAATTATTTTTGTTCAGGGTCTTTTCTTTTTGTCTGTTTCTTTGTTTTTTACTCTGTGAAATCGAGTTTACAAGAATTCACTTGCTGCCTTGCATTGTTTCTGTATTATTTGTATATTTTGAAGATACAAAAACTATGATGTGGATAATCAAGAAGATTATGTTCGTATTATGTACATTGGATGTTTCCTCTTGTAGACTTTTTAAGCTCTTCATTGTATTTTTTTTTTCATTGCTTTCCTTTTCATCTTGGTTTTTGCAATACTATACGAGCACAAAGATGATGTTCTTGTGTGTTAGTATCAGATATCAAACACAACATAATGTAAATAAGACATTATAATATGCAGGTTGTTTTTTGTGAATGCTGACACGGCACACCTCTCCAAATATGCAAGACTTAGTTGATGGGTTACTGTAAATTTCTATGTATATTTTATCATTGATTATTTTCAGTTTTTGATTTTAATTCTGATGGGCTACTTCATCATATTGTTGTTGTTTTGTTTGTGGCATGGAAAGTTGTAACTTCAAGAAGATAATGATGGACGATATTGTAACTCGGTCCACGAAGTTCAGCATTTGAATGTCGGATGTGCAAAATTGAACACCTTGTTTTGATACTTGGTGGTAAACTCAAGATTTTTGTCACAATATCACAACTCCGTCTAGACAGCTTCTGTGTGTGTGTGCGTTCAGTGTATATAATATACATATTTCTTTTATGTGTGTGTTTCATTGCTTTGACAACAGAATGCTTGTGGTAAACTTATGTCTGTGGACACATTCATACAGAGTCTGGAAACTCTAGTGTTCGGAGAGAAGAGATGCATCATAGTCATTGCAAGGCCATGTGATTTCTGTGATGTTGGATAGGAGAAAGAAAATTGACCTGTGGCTGTTGATGTGTATTCAGCAGAGTGTGAGTTTTCGCTGAAAATTTTTCTTATCCTATTATCACATTCTGAGAGTAGACTGCCTGGCGGTTAGCTTTACAAAAAAAGGAACATCCCACCTCAGATTCTAAACAGAGATTGATGATGAGAGTGATGATGGTGATAACACTGATACCTTGGTAATGATGACGATGATGATTGTGTTGATGTAGTTGATGCTGCTGATGCTCGTAGAGATGAAGGTGATGATAATGACAACCACGATAGTGAAGAGGGGGACGATGATCACGTTGATGTTGTTGATGCTGCTGATGCTCTTAGAGATGATGGTGAAGATGACTACGACCATGACAGTGAGGATGATGATGATGATGGTGATGATGACCTTGATGGTAACGATGATGATGATGATGATCATGACAATGAGGATGACAATGGTGCCAATGATGGTGATGATGACGATGATGACAAAAACGTGGATGATGAATATGAAGAAGATGATGAAAATGATGATCCTATAATAATACCGACAGTAATGGTTATAATGATGCTGATGATAAAAATGGTATGATAAAGAAGTTGCTGACATTGCTACCAATGCTCCATGTATACATCAACCCCGTCAGCCACCGCCACCCTAAATTGATAAGGGCATAGTATATGCACATGTTGCTGATGGTTTTTTGGGTTTTTTTTTTCTCTCTCTCATTACATTCAGAAATCTGGGAAAACCCTGTTACCTGTAGTTTTTGATGAGTTAACTTTCAACATTATCTGATGTGATATGTTTTTTTTTTGTTTTTTTTTACCTATGTAAGGTGGACTGAGTAGACATCCATTCACCAGAATTGTGTGGCATAATAAAAATGAAATAAAAACAGTGACGATGACCTGTGTGTGACTGATTCTGCACTGCTGCAATCTACAATTGTATCACGTATCCAAATTCCACTGACATCATTAGCAACACTTCTGGTTTCTATTTTTGGTGTGAGCAATTCCCCAAATAAAATGACTTGCCTTTCATTGTTGGATTGCCATGACAAATTGTGTATTTTTTGGTTCATTTTTTGTTACACTGGCTTTTTTTTTTTTTTTTTTACCGTCCATGAATGCATCTGACAGTTGTCTTACTATTTATTCACTGTAAACAGGGAAAACTTCACTCTGCATGTAAATTAGAAATTTTGGTGCTTATGGACAACAAGAAAAATGAGAACGGACATGGGATTTAGGAAGCTTACAATGAAAATAAAATGGGGAGATTTGTCTTGTGGAGGTATTGTTTCATGCTCATCTGACGGGCCAATTGTGCTGAAATTTCCATTTCTGCAGAAATTAGGGAGTCAAAGGTAGATGCGGACTGTGAAACTATTTTGATACCATAAAGGACACATCTCCTTGGCATAGAGTATTTTGAGCAATGTGTTGTCTGTGAATGTGTAGTGTATCCACAGAAAATGTAAATGTATCATGGTTGCAAATGTAATATATTATGTATAGTGATGGTCACTGGATTGTTGTACAGTATCAAATGCAGTGTACATAGGCATCAGACTAACGGGCGTAGCTGTGTCAACTAATTCGGTCTTGTCAACAGTGTGAGCTGAAAAGTTCAGTTTTTCTTCACCTCATGTTATCTCCGCAACTAGTACCTGGTATTTTTTGTTGTTTTGTGGTATCATTTGTAATTAATCTCAACATTTGCAGCTATGAAAACAACAGACACATTCTGTGTGGAAACCTCAAGTGGCCAGTAAGTGCTTCACGAGTTGGAGAGATCGGTAGAGACCGGTACAATAGTCGGGTTTAGTCAGTAGGTTTTTTTTTGTTTTTGTTTTTGTTTTTGTTTTTGTTTTTTGTTTTTTTTGGTGGGGGGGGGGGTTGTTTTGTGTTTGTTTGTTTTTTTTTTTCTGACTGGCATCTGTTCAGACTAGAAAGAAGTCAAAACAACAAAAGCAGTAACCAAACATGATTCCTTCAAATGACCACACTGTAAATGTTCTGTTCATAAGATATGCAATGAGTCAAACCTTTTAACAGGTTGAAATTTAAATTAAAGTCTTGTGAACGTATGGATGAAAGTGGCAAAGAAGGTCGCTGGCATACGTTCCTCAAAAAACGTGAATAGAAGATTTTTCTCTTCAGTTCTTCTTTTTTCCCCCTTTGTTTGTAATGCTACATTATGTCTGCCTACCATCTCCACCACATACATAACATAACATGCGAAGCTCTGATGAGTTTGCATGTTTTGAAGATTAATAAATTTATTTATTCATTCTATTCTTTCTTTCTTTCTTTCTTTCTTTTTTACACAGGGGTACCATGTGACTTGTTTGAAATACCATACAAATTTGGGGGCTGTTAGGGTTTGCACTTATATTGAACTTATTTTGTGAATGCAACAAAATGTGTGTGTGTGTGTGTGAAAGTTGTGATGTTATCTCAAAGGATGCTTCAGGCATCCTGTTATATTCTTCATCATCATGGCAATTCCTACATTCAAGGCAAGTAAAATGTTAACTTCTGCATCTCCCCATACAGTGGTAATCGACGATGAGTTTTATGATCATACTTTATGATTTTCATCAAATCGTACTTAAATTCTCCTCCTTTTGTAATGTCGTGTAGATCTACTTTATATTTCATTTGTTTATGAGGGCTTCCATCGGCTTGATTTGATATATTCCATGTAGCCAGACTTTATTTTGATATTGTTTGTTTGGGGGCACTGCTTTATACAGAGAGGAATCTGATGTTGGAATATTGTGTCGACTCTCTCTTGCTAAAATTATGTCTGAAATGTCATTGTACTTGTAGCATCGAAACAGAACAGAAGTGTACAATTATTTATGTGTGTACAATATATTTGTTTGATTTTTTTTTTCCTTTTTTGTAGAGTATGTGCCTTTTGTGAATGTCATTGTGTTTTATGTGTGAAGGTCAAGGCTTGACAAATAAAAATTGAAAAAACTGAATAAAAAAGATATATGCCACTTTATGTTAAAATATGTCATGTCACCATCTCCTTTTGTCTGTGTCAATTTGTGGAATTATAGAAGATATGTGACAGTGTACCACCAAACTTATCAGAGATTTGCTGAGTGGTATCCATGTTGCTAATTCTGGAGAAACTTTACAATGATTAGCTGGGAATATTGCATGAAAAGGAAATCATCACCACAGCTTTGCTAGATTAAAATTGGTATCAAAATCCGGGGCTCGATAGCAAAAAGTTATGCTGTGGTGGCCTGATTGGGCCACTGAGTTTCAAAATGGATTACGTGTCCTTTTAAAGGACAGGTTCACCTTCAAAAACATAAGGATTGAGAGAATGCAACAATATTGGTAGAACACATCAGTGAAAATTTGAGGAAAATTGGACAATCGATGCAAAAGTTATGAATTTTTAAAATTTTTGTGTTGGAACCGCTGGATGAGGAGACTACTACAGCTTGTGAGTCATATGCGTACAACAGTGTAAAGAAAATGTAAAGAAAATTCAACATATTTTCACTTTTTTCGCATAATAAAAGAGCACTTGACTTGCCTCTTTCTAAAGGCAGGGGGAATAATATTACCCATAACATTTGTCGGTAACGAGTCGGGGAAACATGCTTTTTTCAAAAGATGAAATTTTGTGAAATTCTCTTTATATTTTCCTTATATTGTTGTACGCATGTGACATCTAAGTTATTCACACACTGCAGTAGTCTTCTCATCCAGCGGTTACTGCACGAAAATTTCAAAAATTCATAACTTTTGAAAGGATTGTCCGATTTTCCTCAAACTTACACTGATGTGTTCTACTAATATTGCTACATTCTCTCAATCCTTATGTTTATGAAGATGAACTTGTCCTTTAAAGGTACTCTAGCCCACATTTGCAAACCCTCGAAAATCAAAACTGCATAAAACAGGTCCAATATGACTTCAAGTACAAGTTATAACAGTAACATACCTCACCTGTTGCTCTTTGTCTATACCATTCGATAAAAGAGAGAAAATCATCGTTTTAAAATCAATTTTCAAACCGGGTCAACCCGACCCAAAATCGAATTGCGAGCGCAGGCTATAGCTGCATACATTAACTTACACATGTATCGCATGCATGTAGTACGCGCGTTGACCGGAGCTAGCGAGCGTTTTTATACGCATGCATACGGTGCATTTTCATTTATTTTTATGAAAGTAATGGACTAATTGGAACAAAATTTTGCACAGGTGTTACTGCAATCATACCCAAACTCCATGCTAACTATGAGACCAATTGCTGCAGGTTTACAAATGTGGGCTAATACCTTTAATATCTTACATTCTGTTGGTGGTAAAAGGTTATGCAAAGATAAACTGGCCATAATTTGAGATATGAATGGTTTGCCTTGTCATAAGCAGGTTGACTAGAAAATATGTTTCGTTTAACTGCACATTTATAATCTCATACAGAACCCGCATGCATGATGAAATATGTTTCTATGCATGCATAACACTGGGTGTGGGTTGTGTGTGTGTGTGTGTGTGTGTGTGTACCTGTAAGTATGTATGTATGTGTATATATATATATATATATATATATATATATATCGTCACTGGGGCAACGAGACCTCGTATCTCAAAAATGTCAAATGTTCAGGAGAGCCAAAAAAAAAAGCGGCCAAAGCACTATACTGAATGGGATAGCCGTTCCTTTGACATGCCGTGGTGGCTTCATTTTTGGGGTAAGACAGCTGGGATTTGGACAGGACATCACTTAACCGATTATTTGACCACTAATGCAAAAAAGTCATTTTCACCAAAATTTGAGATACAAGGTCTTGTCACCCCAGCGACGATATATATATATATATATATATATATATATATATATATATATATATATATATATATATATATATATATGATGACACCTCTACTTTGAAACTTGCCAACGACCACATGCACATGACAGCTAAACCGCTCCACATAGCACAGAGTAGACAAATTAGCTTTAGTAGTTTTAAAAGTCATATTACATTTTTATTTCAATGACCAAAGGAGAAAAAAAAAAAAAAACATATACAGGGCCTATTCATGACCACATAGAGACCAAGACCCCGTTTACAGTGCGGGGCCGGGCCCCACAATTTTGTCCGTTTACACTGCCGGGCTTGGCCACGCTTTTGATTCAAACCTTTCAATATGTTGTCGTAGTGGCGCTCTGCTTGTAAACAAATGCAATTTGGTATTGTCTGGTTTTCAGACCCTTTGCCAACTGGATTCCGTGGCGACGAAGTCGCCGTTTGGGCAAAGGCCTTTGCCGAAGGAAAAATCCTTTGCAGGACAAAACCACTTTAAACTAGACTAGTTTTCCACGTTAAGGGGGTTAACATCGTGAATAGCGAAATAGTACGGGCAGAGGGTCTGGAAGCCAGACTAAAATTGGCTGCGCATTTGGCCCAGTTTGCGTTTACACCAAGAAGAGGCTGGGCTCGGTCGCGGCTCAGCCGCGGCCGAGACCACCTCCAGAGCGAGGCCATATGCGAGGCCAATTTTGGCCTCGCATTTGGCCTTTTGTGCATTTACACTGAAGCGGGGCTGGGCTCGGCCGCGGCCGAGCCTCGCACTGTAAACGGGGTCCAAGACTTCCCCTTTGCCCAATGCTGTCTTTCGAGTCCACACTTGAGCATCCAGAAATTGAACCTTCTTTGTCGATTGCATCTCTTATCCGAGAGCAGATACTGATATCGGTTACACAACATTTGCTCCTGCGACAGTTGCTCCAGTCTTACTTTCTCCAAGGACTTAGGGTTAGGGTTGTGATATGGTTGAAGGTGTAGTTTGATGTGATTATCAGGATTAGGGTTAGGGTTATGTTTGTGGGTAGAATGTGTTTTTGGCTTAGCATGAGACATTCCACGGGAGCAATTGTTGCACGAGCAAATGTTATGGAGCCATTGATATCTCCAAATTTGAATAGACACACACACAACAGTCAGCCACAGTTTTGTGGACACCTTGTCTCTACAGCTGGCCTTCATGTGCAAATACAGTTCTCAGCCGGTGAGATTGTCTAAAACATGCTCTTGACGCCAACACAACGGTCGCCATTGCAGCAATCTAGATCTGCACATATGGATTCGCAGAACAGATGTTCAGATGTTGCTGCACGGTAACCAAACTTTTGTCAAGCTTTGCAAGTGAATGTTCTTGCAATTCTACACAAATTTGGAGAGTCAATAACCCTGTTTTTCAATAACTAGATGAGTACTACTGTCATCAGACACATGCCACCATTTCCCCCCTTCCAAACTGTCACATTTACCGATGTTCATATGAGAAAATAAGATAGATAATCTCAGATTTCTCCTTCATGGGACATCTTTACATACAAGAAATCAAAGGTGACATATTATGCTATATATATTTATGTCTGACTCAAGAGCGAGTACCCACACCTACAAATTGCTGCCTACAAAATTCAAGCATGGCAGTTCTGTAGAACATGGCAAAGAGAAAATGTGTGGGCAGAGAATTCTCATTGGTAGAAAATGAGTTCTGTATGCAGAAACCCTCCAGACTTACATATTCCCAGATAGATTTGTTCGATAATTTAATCAAATTAGCATTCCATTCATTCAGCAGCAGTCTAACACATGAGTGTAACATGCTAGGTGGGTAGTGAAAAAGAGCAATTCTGTTGCATTTCACACACAAAATTGAAAACGATAAACACGCACAGAGAGACTATGGACCAGAGAGACTGTCTACTTAGACAATATTGGTGAATTTGGAGATGGCTAGTTAGGGTCTGGATTTGTGAGGAGCTGTAGACTAGAGAAGCCTTAGTGAAACCTGAAAGTTGTTTTGATATGTTGAGGAAGAAGTTCTGCAGAGTCTGAACATACTGTCCATACACTTTACTCTGCATCACAGTACTCATGAATTTTTGACACTGTTATTAGACTACTACATACATGTAAACGATGAGAAAATTTCTGATAGCCAAGGCAATTACGCTAGTAATGGATCACACAGCCTGATTTGGAAAAATGATGATGTCCAGGAATAAATCCTTCTCAAATTTATGACACAATGCTGGATCTATTCCGACATGTTGGCGTCACTCTGCACTGATCTGCAAAGCAACTGGTTTGCTTGGTAGGTGCACTCTGAAACTTGATGAGATGTAATGTGCTACTTACTTGCTATGCTATCAGTTATAAGGTGATTTCAGAGAAACTTACATTAAATATCTCGAGTGGGGCTAAAAAAAGGTTGGTGACAAAACTGTCTGGTTACAAAATGTTGGCTGCTATTTGGTTAGCTTCTCATGGCTCTAACAGCAATATCTCATTTATTGGAGACAAAAAAAATTATAATAGTTATGAAAAAAAAAATAACATTGCCTAACAATTTCATACAAAAAAAAAGAAAAAAAAAAGATAGAAATTTAGATGTGCAAGGTTAACTTGGAATATGTGCATTTCTTTTTAATTCTTTTACCAAAAGTGTAACATTATCTGGACATGTTGTCTTTACAAACATCTTTCAACATTCTATTAGATCACTGGCTTTTCTAAACAAGAGACCCGCGGGTCTAGCGCTCACCTGAGTATCGCAAGTTCACCTTTCACGCAGTCACTAATCTAAATTATTCACAGCTCTACTAAAATTTGACCAGGCATTGTCATGTAGAAGATGAAAATGTACAATAAGGGCCCAAATTTTTTAAGATTCCTTAATTTGGGGGGATTGGGGCCCCCTGGGGCCCTCTGGGTGGGGCATGGTGCCCATTTTGATAAATTGAGATCCTGACCCCCTAGGGATGCTAACTGCCAAGTTTGACGAAAATCCATCATGAGGTTTTCAGGAAAAAGATAAAAATGTACAATTCAGGCCCCCATTGGGACCTTCCCAACCCCCCCCCCCCCCTGCCCCCAAGAGGGGCACCCCTGGATCTGCTATGAACAAACTTGAAACTACAGTCATTAATGTGCTCACTCAAAGTATTATCTTAGCTCTATAACTTCTGATTCTAGAGAAGACTTTTAAAGATTCCTTCATTTTTTTTTTTTTTTTTTTTTTTGGGGGGGGGGGGTTGGGGGCCCCCCTTGGGCCCCTGGGTGGGGCATGGTGCCCATTTTAACAAATTGAGATCCTAAACCCCTAGGGATGCTACCTGCCAAGTTTGGTGAAAATTGGTTATGGGGTTCTCAAGAAGATGAAAATGCACAATTTAGGCCCCATTAGGACCCCTCCCCTGGGTCCCAAGGGGGGCACCCCTGATTCTGCCTTGAACAAACTTGAAACTACAGTCATCAATGTACTAACTCATAGTATTAACTTAACTCTATCACTGTTGGTTCTAGAGAAGAAGATTTTTACAGATTCCTTAATTTTGGGGGGTTTGGGCCCTCCTGGGGGCCCCCTGGGTGGGGCATGGTGCCCATTTTAACAAATTGAGTTCCTAACCCCCTAGGGATGCTACCTGCCAAGTTTGATGAAAATCGGTCTTGGGGTTTTCAAGAAGAAGATGAAAATGTAAAAAGTTTACACACGACGGACGACGCACGACGGACGCCGGACGAAGGGCGATCGCAATAGCTCACTTGAGCCTTTGGCTCAGGTGAGCTAAAAATCAATATACCCTGAAAGCAGGTTCATCATTTCTGATAGTACTAATTACTGAATAGATTTGCACTGTAGTCCAGATTTTCTCTGAATATATGTCACGTGGAGCACTAAGGTTTCACACAGAAGCAAATTAATCATTCACAACTGGCAAATGCGGACACAAAAACTGGGTCCAGTGTTGATGGATTTATTTGATTATAGACATGACAAATACATTGTAACTGGTTTTGTCCACAGGGGATAACATATCTGGGGAGAATTAAATAAACAGGACAATGACCACTCTCCGTCTTTCCTGGGCACATATCTATGACATGTGAGAGAGAATGTATCGAAGTCACCAAACTCTGAGAAAAACCAGCAAAGCTTGTAACGAAAGAAAACATTTCAGTAAAATTACACATTAAGATTTGTATGGCTTTGGTTGGCTTGAGACAAGTAATGGAATATACATGTATCAGGTACACAAGCTATTAAACTAACAGTAGTGAATGACCAATCTTCTAGCTACAGCAGACACGCTATGCTCTGACGTGTATTCATTCACACACTTTGTTTATTTGCTCTCTTTTCTTTGAACAACAACAGCAGCATGTGTTCCACCTCTTTCTCCTCTTTTTCTTTTGCACTTTTGGATATTTTAATTTCAGAAGGCATTGCTGAAAGAATGAGTGGTTTTGTTGCAGAATTACAGACACTGAACAACAGTGTGACGTGTGACACAAAGCCATTTAAATACTTCATTTCATTGTTGCTTTTTTTAAAACAAGATAAAGATATGTTAAATCAAGCTCATTAAAATAAGACTCTTCTATGATGGAAAATGAAGTTCATATCAATATCATTTTTTGCCTACTAAATCAACAAGTAATCTTTAACTCTTTATGTGCCATGGTGGAAACTCCCTGTGTGCCACGTTACTCTGAGACACGAAGGTAGCCATGCTTTGAGAAAGAATTCTGTTTTTCCAATTTGTATAACTTCTACAAATTTCTGTAAAGCTGGACATAATAGTGAGCAAAGTTAAAGAGGAATGCCAAACTTTGTTTCTATATACAATGTATAACAATTCTATTTTCAATTTTTCTTTTGAATTATCAGTTGCTACATTACTGTAAAGGCATGACTTTTGCACATAAAATAGTGACAGAAACTTAGAATGTACACGCAAATCTAGTTGGGAACACCGCTTGATCGTCAATCACCACATAGAATGCAAGCCGTATGTGAGAGGAACAAAAGCGCGAGAAACGCTTTGATTGTACCGCGGGATTAGCGATTTATCGATCGGTTTTGGCGGCTTTGTTTGTTGAGCAGAATATGCGAAGTTGGCACGCCGTCGACTGAGCCGGACGTGCGAACGTGGCACATAAAGAGTTAAAATGAATCAATTTAGGGAAAAAAATATTCAAGAAGCATATGCAACAGCACAAGCCCTCTGACATCATGAAACCACACAGTAAGCCCTATAAACAGGCAGATCAGGAAATTAAAATGATAAACTCAATAAACAAGGCCTGATTACACTGCTGGGGTTTACTCTGTTGAAAACTCAAATGCCATCAGCATTTAAAAAGGACACTGAAAAGATAAAATCAATGTTTACAATGCAAATGTGTCAAGTGTGCACAGAGGGGGAAATATGAAAGATGATTACAGTATTAATAAAGAATATGACTGGACATTACTCAACATAATGACTTGTACTGAACATAATGATTGTTAGCAAAGAATGGGGGGATGCAGTACTAGTATAACGAAACAATCAATTGGACATCTTAGCTGTGAAATGGCACAACGGCAGCTGGCTATGGGGACCTGATAAAGGGGGAAAAATAAAGATTCCTAACATGGACACACTCATGCTATTGAAATGGAGCAAGTCTAACATTCATCTCAGAGCGACTGATCTTGAGTAAAGTGCAATGAGCAAATCAAATGGGTAACTCATTTTGATGGCAATGTCCACTTCTCTCTTATCCTACTCAAACAACAGAATATTTTGTAAGAAGCAGTAGTTCCTGAACTATCATGACCATAATTTTTTTTTCACACTTTTTATTCACAATTACCCGATGGAAAGGTTCAATGATTACGTCAGTGCTTTTCATTCTTTTTTTTTTTTTTTCGTCTTAAAAGCACGGAAGTTACTAATTATAACATAAAATTTAAATACCATTGATAATTTGTGTCATTCATTTCTTAGTGTAAGGTTGCTTTTTTTTTTTTTTTTGGTCACATCAAATATCTCTATACATATCAAACTAGTTACTTTCAGCGTTTACATTCATATCCTTACCACAGATCTGTCTCCCACTTGCAGATTTTACACATGGATGACGTGACTGTAAAACGTGGTGCACGTCATCAAAATGAGAGAGAGAGAAAGGAGGCATATTTGAGGACCTGGTGTGATTACAATGACGTGATATTTGATGTGATTTTGATCCTTTGCTTGATACTCTTGAGACAGCTTTGATTGCTAGCATACAATTAGGCAAACAAAGAAAAGAATAAAAGAATCCCCTTACCTGGTATTGGAGAGAAGGGGAAGAGATTAAGTTCCCATGAAAGAAATATTTGTGCAGCAATCACTACTGTATAAGCTCTTATTTTTTCGTAATGATATTTTCGAGAATGAGGAGGTCAAAGACATTTTCGCAAGATGCTGTTGTCATGAATTGACACTGACACTATCGAAAATGCACTAGAGCATGGCGACATTTTCGCGTGTCAATTAATTCGTGATCCAATTGTGAATCGCAAAATTCACAAAAATTAATCCCTCACAATATATAACAGCTCATATATCAACTCGCTCATCTACACAGAGTGAAGCAATTGTATAAGACGAAGGCAACCCAAATTCTAGCAAACTGGATGGACAAGGAAGGCGTTCACACAAGACGAACTTACAAATTGGTAGTATTAAAATTTTGACTGATGTCAAAATGCATGATGCCTCTGCTTGGACAGAGACTTGTAGCTCACTGCTTGATGGGGAATGAGTGTTGGCTCAATGATGGCATGGGGTATCCTCTGTTGTGAACAAGACAGATTTATAATGCAGAGTCTTTTGAGTTAATGGCCATCTGATCTGCACCTGGCTTTCACTATAGAAATAAATCCTGCATACTACAGATTCCCACAACTCACTGCCCTGCATTCATTCCATACGCCAGCTGCTATTACAGAATCTATGCAGGGAGGTGTTACAGAGACGGAGTGGCAACTCTTTGTAATTCATGCAAACACATGTTTGGGTTCGAGGCGTTACAATGGGATGTCTAGCATTCCATTACGCTTTGAAGTCATGCTCGGCACCGCTCTAGTTGCAAGACGAAGTTCGGAGACGAAGAACGCATTTCACCTTTCGTTGAATTACAAGCTTTATTTCACCGCAAAATTTTATATGAAATACTCGAATTGATTTAGAATAGTTTAGGAAAGAATTCAATATTATTAACATGTATTTCTAGTTTCATTGAAATTCGCAAATCGAAAGGAAATGAAAATTAGGCACTCTTAAAAACCTAATTTTTTCTATAATGCGCACATTTCCATATGTTAATTTTCTATCTTTTAATAAGGGATATTTTGATCTTTCAAATAAAGTACTCCGTTATAGCGTGTTCCAGCGTGTTTATAAACTATTTGCTGTTAAAATTGTGAGTTTTACACTGCATTTTGATTCGCTGCTCCAATTCAAGGTACACAAATTCATTGTTGCCATCATATTGAAAGAGAGAGCGAATTGCAGTAGGAGCAAATATTTCTAGATGTGAGAGCGCTAGTCCCGATTATTGATGCTCTCTTTTGTCAAAGCACATGGGTAACACCTGTAGTTGAACGCATAACTTCTCGGCGGTGCCGCGCATGACTTCAAAGGAGAGCTTTAGTTGCCTCTCCTTCTCTAGCACCTCCCTGATCTATGGATGTGAAAATTTTTGTTCCTTGATACCTTTCCTTAATTTCTGACACAAGAGAGTAGGACCATCTCTTAAAAACCACATCATTACTTAAAGTTCCAGTTTACCTTTGGGAACAGTGATTTAAAAAATTTTCAAGATACGACAATTAATGCATATGCAGAGACTCCAACCCAAAGCACCTTCTGATCTGGAGATTCTCCCGCCTGAAACCCCTAGCAAACGGGAGACTCCAAGTTGATGTGTGCGAAGCGCGAAGTTCCTAGGGTTCTAGATGCTCTCTGGTGCTATCTATGGCTTATTTTTTTCAAGTAAAATAGCAATAAGTAATAAATCCTTTAAAACGGGAGACACAGAGCCAGGGCGGGAGAAATTAAATCTCAAACGGGAGAACGGGAGATTTTGCAAAAATGGGTTTTCGGCGGGAGATCTCCCGTCGAAAACGGGAGAGTTGGAGTCTCTGCATATGTGTAGGTCTGTTGTGACACAAAACACCCTATCATATAAAGTTTTCTCGATAAAGCCTAAAATATAAGGAGATATCTGTATTTTTCTCAATAATCCGTAACTGTAGACGGTTAAGTCTGGAAACATTTTTATTATAACCATTGTTCACGTTTTGTATATTCAACAATACTTAAGATCAATTTTACGCATTCAAATTTTTACAGTGGTTGTTTCTATCCCTAACCCACATTTTAGAACTATTTTAAAGCACTAATGCTGGGTTTTTGTTTCATCTGCAAATGGTAAATTATGTCTTTAAGCTTACAAATAATGCAAAGGTTAGAGTGCATTAGTGGAGATGCAGCACACTTGAAGGTATTTACAATGGTGTAACATTCACTATTGCACAACATTGTGAATATCCGAGAGTGCTCTGCATCTCCAATAACATCCCAAACTTAAACCTGTGCATTATTTGTTCTATAAAATGGCTTTATGAACTATTTTCCATTTACGTATACGGGCAAATAACCGTCAGCTACATGTAGAACTTGCTCATAAGCCAGGATGATTTGAAGAAATGTTCCAAACACACTAAATACAAACTTAGGAATTGTTTACAATAAATAAGTGATTGAGCATGCGCTTGTGACTGAGGGAGCGCACGCTGCTAAAGTATGCAATTGTGAAGTCAGTGAGCTTGATTAGAGAAAGCAACGACTGAATGAACAAAGTCACTTATTTGAGCAATGATGTCTCTGAGCGGTCTTTAGTAATGGTCATTAGCACCGGTCATTAGCAAAGCTTATGCCCGCTGGATGTGTTAGGCAATATGAACAACTGGTCAAGTGGTTGCTTTCAGTCAATCATTTGATAAGGATACATATCACCATTTTATGAATATGAATAATGTGAATCTTGTAGGGGATAGTTTCTACATCAGATCTGGTCATCTACTCTATTAAACCAAAGTAATGATTTTATCATAGTGCAAACCTGTACGTGCTTAAAGCAATTAACTATATCAACAACTTGTGTGGACAGAAACACAGTATTATCACAAATATATCTCAAGTATATACCTGAACGTGTTGTGACCACATACACAGTTCGCGTTCAGGTACTTTTAGCATTGAGTGAAAAATAGGACAAGTTTATCATATAAACCTCTTAAATACTCTTTTATTAGTGTGCTATTTATACCACCATGGACAACAAAAAGCTGCTCATTCTGTGAATGTCAAAGAGGACACACATAAAAAAGAATGGTAACCAGTGATAATAATCACCATAATACAAGTTCAAACATCATCTGATATCCAGTGTTTCATGGCTGGTACACCTGTCCAGAGAAGCAACAATATCCCATCATTCTCTACGAGTGGGACTTGGAGATGTCTTCATGCCCTAGTCTGGGTTTGACACACAATAGCTTTCTGTGACACAGGAGAACCATGTATGTGCTATGCACCCATAGTGCACGGGATGGGGTGGGAACGCTGAATTGGGTGGGAAAGAGGGGCATTCATATGCCCCGCCCTAGTAAGATGAACCCTTCCTTGAACTGGTCCTGCTCGGGAATACGGAAGAAGCCCAGCTTGGCGTAGAACTCCAGACGTGCTTCATCGCCCTCTGGGACGGCAGTGTGCACACCCGTTGAACCTGAAATGAAACCCAATTAAATCAAAATGATTATCATTGTCATATTTATTCCTGGCAGTGTGTTGGATACTGGCTCTCAAACAGAAAATCAGAAAGCAAAAACATAACAAGAGACCCGCGGGTCTAGCGCTCACCTGAGTATCGCAAGTTCACCTTTCACGCAGTCACTAATCTAAATTATTCACAGCTGTACCAAAATTTGACCAGGCATTCTCAAGTAGAAGATGAAACTGTACAATAAGGGCCCAAATTTTTAAAGATTCCTTAATTTGGGGGGATTGGGGCCCCCTGGGGCCCTCTGGGAGGGGCATGGTGCCCATTCTTATAAATTGAGATCCTAACCCCCTAGGGATGCTACCTGTCAAGTTTGACGAAAATACACCATGAGGTTTTCAGGAAGAAGATGAAAATGTACAATTCAGGTCCCCATTTGGTCCTTCCCAACCAACCCCCCCCCCCCCCCCCCCGACCCCAAGAAGGGCACCCCTTGATCTCCTATGAACAAACTTGAAAATACAGTCATTAATGTACTCACTCATAGTATTATCTTACCTCTACAACTTCTGATTCTAGAGAAGATTTTTAAAGATTCCTTCATTTTGGGGGTTTGGGGCCCCCTGGGGGCCCCCTGGGTGGGGTATGGTGCCCATTTTAAGAATTGAGATCCTAATTCCCTAGGGATGCTACCTGCCAAGTTTGGTGAAAATGGGTCATGGGGTTCTCAAGAAGAAGATAAAAATGTACAATTTAGGCCCCATTAGGACCCCTCCTCACCCCCCTCCCCTGGGTCAGAAGGGGGGCACCCCTGATTCTGCCATGAACAAATTTGAAACTACAGTCATCAATGTACCAACTCATAGTATTAACTTAGCTCTATCACTTCTGGTTCTGGAGAAGAAGATTTTTACAGATTCCTTAATTTTGGGGCGTTTGGGCCCCCTGGGGGCCCCCTGGGTGGGGCATGGTGCCCATTTTAACAAATTGAGTTCCTAACCCCCTAGGGATGCTACCTGCCAAGTTTGATGAAAATCGGTCTTGGGGTTTTCAAGAAGAAGATGAAAATGTAAAAAGTTTACACACGACGCACGACGGATGCCGGACGAAGGGCGATCGCAATAGCTCACTTGAGCCTTAGGCTCAGGTGAGCTAATGATATATCTCATTTACATTAGATACAAAGACTTCTGAATAGAGTAAATGATCAGCTATGCTCAAATTCCTACTCATTTGTTTAATTTGCAACGTGTACACTATTTTATGTATGTGTGACTTTAATAACCCAACAACAGAAAAGTGAAGTGTTTTCTAGTTCATTAGGACTTGTTAGCAAACATTTTATTTATTTTTGTTTCAATTTTTGTCTGTTTGTGTTTTACGTTTACGGTTTAGGTTTGCACGTGAGGTAAATGAGGTTTAGTTATACTTTCTTCAGTTTCTTTGCTTGCTACATTCACCCCGTGTGTTTGATAGTCCCTCCCCAACCCCCGTTAGATGTCTGGTGGACTGACACCTACCGTTGGACTTGAGGGCAGCCAACACGCAGGCCAGGAGGTTCTTGATCAGCCCCTGGTCCTCCACCGTGGGCAGGATGTCCACGAAAATTGGGGAAGGGAGGCGTGAGTAGAGAGTGACCGGTATGTCCAGTTCCTCCTCATGTAGACTCTTGATCATCTCCTGTCAGAGCATCAAGAAAATAAGAGTCACAAATAGCATGTTCTTAATCATCGTCTTTTCACATCTTACTTTTACCAAGATTCCTGATGGGGATGTCCCATTTGTCGAAAGGCAGTAATTTCACATAGTGTATAAGCTGTTATTTTCACAAGGGTTTAATTCTCGCAAATTATCCTAATCACAGTTGGATCGTGAATATGCGCTAGGGAATCGTGCATTCGCCAAAGCGTTGGTATCAATTCGCGAAAACAACATCTCGCAAAAATCTCTGTGACCTCCTCATTCCCGGAAATATCTGCACATGCAGATACTGTAACAGCTTATACCGTATGTCCAAAAAGAAATTACAATGGAACCCTCCGCAATGATATCTTTAAAAGTAGTGAATCAATCCAAAAACAAATACAGGGTATGTAACTATAACTCACTGCCCACATCTTACAGAAAACCCCATTCGATTTGCTTCAGTGGTCAAAGAGAAATGAGGAATTTTGTACAGGATGTCAAGAATCTTTTCCCTCCAAGTTATGTCTATTGTATTCACACACAAAAAGCATCAAAGTACTAGACTTGGAAGAATCAGACACATGACATGCTTTACAACATTCCACATTTCTCTGTGACCGCTTAACCAAATTGAATGGAGTTTTCTGCAAAATAGAGCTAAGATGTTACATTTCAAGACCCTGAAGTAGCATTTAGACAGTTCAATCATATTGGGTGTTATCAATGCAAAAATTTAATTATAATTTTTTTGGGGACAAACTGTACAGTTTCATGGTAAGCAAAATTGCCTTCAAAACTCTGGATAAGAGCCCATAAGGGATTCTGCATTCTAATATATCGTTTTGGATGGGGTAATGTCAATCCTTAGTGCACATTCAAGAACAAATTTTAATTCCTGTTGTTGTTGCTGCACAAAGCAAAATGGTACTTTTTGAAGAGGTGTTGTACCCACATTGCCAAGCCTGTTTCCTTGCACTGCCAAGAAGATGCAGTAAAGATATCATACTGACATACAGATGATGTAATACACCTTCATATGCACTCATCTTCTTTTCTCTACATAATCTCCTGTCATTCTATCTATTCACTGGTCAATCTCTTCACTAATCTATCTATCCACCTATATATCTCTTCCTCAATCTATTGATGTATATATCTTTTAGCAAATCAGAGAGTGTGTGATTTAGAGAAATAACACCGACAACTTCCCACAGGCAAATAATTGTTGCCTCTGAGCTTTCCACACATCTGTGAGGATGCAGCGCTCTGTTAACTCGTTGAGGACGAGTTCGGAGTATACTCGGGCAGGTGTCTATGGGAAATGCGTGTTGCAGCAAAATCAGTCCATCCTCAATGGGCTAATAACAAATCACTGTCTAGCAACTCTGCTCGAAGGTGCAGTAACACCCCCATGTTAACCTCAAAAGCAATGTATCTATTCACCTGTGCCGGAGAGAGGTCCTTTGTCTCCTCCACCTGGAGTGGGTACTTGGAATGCAGCTCGGGCATCCAGGCTGTCTGGATCTTATTGTGGAAGACTTTGACATCCAGGGCAGCCAAGACGTAGCCAATGATGTTTTCTGACTCCTCCACCACGAAGCAGTACTCCGGGCTGAGCGTGAGGAAGTGACCCACACGTCTGCATAGGGAGCAGGAGTGGAAAAAACATCTTACAGCCGTCATTAAAGAGTATCATGCACAACTTCAAGGTCCATTTTGAATAATAATTTGTTTTAAGGTGTTGTAATTCAGTGTGAGGTGTTTGATTTAAATTCATTTTGAGCTGTGTAATTCCACCTGGGTACTTTTACTTGACAGCAAAAGCATCCACTGGCAATTTTGGCAAATGTCATACAATGAGCAGTTGATCAATAGCATAGCCTGAGACACTTAAAGGGACTGTACGGTACTGGTTGAGGTGGGGATTCATGTTTTGAACATTCCTAAGTGAGATAATGAAAAGCCTCTTATGAAATATGAAACAGCATGCAATTTCAAGAAGGATTCAACATTTAATTGATGGAAATTGGTTTTCAAATGGTTTTCAAATGGTTGAGATAAGTGCTAATCATAAAAGGCGACATGCCACAACTTTATTGGGATCTCTTTGTTTCACCTTGTTTTTGGATATCTCAGCCATTTCAAAATCAATTTTCATCAAATAAACTTTTGATACCCCTTAGAACTGTATGCTCTTTGACATCTCATAGAATGATTTCTGAATATCTCGCAAAACGTTAAAAGCTAAATCCTCACCTCGACCAGAACTGTACACACCCTTTAAGGTGTTGTATAAACTTATCTATTGAATACGGAAGAGATGAACTTGAAAACTGATATCATGGACTTACTTGTCTCCTATTAGTTGTGGGTATTCATCGAAGCTCTTGTCATTATTGTTGTCTTCTGAATACCGCATAGAGCACACGTCGTAAAGAGCCTCCTACCATGGGAAAGCAATGAACACAGAAAAATCATTATTACAACTGACATTAGACAAATAATTTCTGTCTGCAAAATGCCAACTTTCAAAACCGTACCTGTCAGAACAGGCTGTTTCTTTCCATCAAGTTATCAACATTCAAGACTTGCCGTATGTTCTAATCACTAATGTAAATTTGGTAAGATGTATTCATTTCATATGGACTCGCCCCTGTCAAGACTATATTTACACACAAGGCAAGTGTCAAATTGTGTCTCGCCCATTCACGTACAAGGAATTAATATTTTTTATAACTCCCAGAAGTTAATTGACCTGCTTATGACCTTTGACCTGGTGGTGACCTTCAACACCCCAAGGGACATTTGCCATCCAAGTTTGGTCACAAACGGACAAAGGGATCAAAAGTAATGAGCTATAATCGAAATGCGCCATAAAAACTTAACATTGGGCCCTAAAAATTTGTTGACCCCTTTCTGTGACCTTTGACCTTGTGATGACCTTTAACTCCCCATGGGACATCTACCATCCAAGTTTGGTCACAAATGGACATAGGGATCAAAAGTTATGAGCCACAATCAAAACGCGCCCTAAAAACATAACATTGGGCCCTAAAAGTTTGTTGACCCCTGTATGTGACCTTTGACCTTGTGGCGACCTTCACCTCCCCAAGGGACATCTTCCACCCAAGTTTGGTCACAAACGGACAAAGGGATCAAAAGTTATGAGCCATAAACGAAATGCACCCTAAAAACTTAACATTGGGCCCTAAAAGTTTGTTGACCCCTGTCTGTGACCTTTGACCTTGTGGTAACCTTCAACTTCCCAAGAGACATCTACCATCACCCAAGTTTGATTGCCATTGTAGCAACATGTGCTGAGTTACGTGTGATAAGAGAGTCTTGCAAGTAAACTTTAACATATGACCTCAAACGACCTTTGACCTTATCATGTGACCTCTTACGGCACCATAACATGAAGGTACCCCCAGTGCACCTATGACCCAAGTTAGGTTGTAATCCAAGCAACTTATGTGAAGTTATTTGTCAAAAGAGAGTCTTGCAGGTAAACTTAAACATAGAAAAGAGAGTCTTGCACATACTCTTTAATATATGACCTCAAATGACCTTTGACATCATCACATGACTTCCGACAACACCATAACATGAAGATACCCCTAGTGCTTCTATCACCCAAGTGTGGCTGCCATTGCTGTAACAGTTGCCAAGTTATGCATCATAAGAGTCTTGCAGGTAAACTTTAACATTTGTGACGGACGACGGACGGACGACGGACGGACGCCATTTGGATCCCTTAGTCTCGCCTTCACCTCCGGTGAGCGAGACAAAAAGTATATTAGAGCAACGTATGACGAAATAATGTGTAAAGTATTCAGGAACACAAGAGCAATTTAAATTATACAAAGGATTCCATAAACATCTCACAAATGGTTTCAAAATTTAAACTGCTGATTAAGAATTGCAGAAACATTCTCTTTCCTCTGGATGCTTCTACCTTTGTTGCCTCATTTCCTTGTGAGAATGTCTACACATTACAGCCAAACAAATAATCAAACTTCAGTGGTGCGCTGATGGAACACCTTCACAAATTACAGTGAAGATGAATGAATGCAGCAATTCAGCCCCCCTCCCTTTATGCTTTGCCAGTACAGGCTAAGTGTGTCTTCAGTCTAATGCACTTTCATAGAGCAGGCACTGTATGCCGAGACAGAAAACTGCATGTTCCTACCTCATCTTTGGCAAGGTAAGGCCTGATGGTGTAGACTTTGCTACTAACTTGTCGGGGCATCTGGCGAATGAAGAGGTCCCCTGCACTGTCCAGAGGTAACATGCGCTGCAAACAGACAGGTGGGAGAAGGAAAGCATGGAACACATTATGCCCGATTACCTACATTGTGCATGGTTCTGTTTTTGACAAGATTTTACTTCTAAGAGAGGCTTTCTGTCTAAACTTCCTGTGAAAACATCTCCTCCATGTATCCAGAATGAAAGGCATATATTTTGTTAGGCTGGTTACATAGGGCTCTTAGAACTTTAGTGAAGCTTGAAGAGCATTTTTGTTCATATTTTGTCCACATTTGAATGGGGTAAGACATGCTAAATTCAAGTATCATCACTAGTGTCCAAGACAATTTCATTTCTTGTTTTTAATCAAGTGTAAGCCCTCCTTTGGTATTCAAGGATTCAAGCGGATGACTTTAACATAAAAAAAGTGGGAACCTCAAACACAATTCACAGGCAATTGGATGATTGAGCGAGCAGATGGATTCCAAATGGTGGAAAATAAATTTGGAACCCTTTTGAGAACCATATTTCAGCTTTGAAGAAGTGAAGTACACTGGAATGCAAACTTACGTGAAATTCACCAGTCAGGCCCCCTCTGAACAGCCATGGCTCTTTGTCACCACTCAGAAAGGCTTCTTTGTGATTTTTTGAACACCCTGTACAATACGAGAGATTGACCATTACATTCTTTAGCACACATGGCACATCTGGCATGATACGTATCCGAAAGTGCACCTAGCGGATCAGAATTGAGGTGGTGGAATAGCGGGGTCGTGTGATCAATTGGAAACACAAAAACTTGGAGAGACAGATGAAGCGTGAATATAAGGATAAGAAAGACCCACGAGGCACTGTTTAGTTAGTGTTCCACAGAAACCCAAGGAGTTGAGAACATATGTATGGCACAGGGAATTGTGGCACATTTTCAATTGATAGTCTTTGTGTAGCAAGCCCATTTACTAAGATATTCTTGTCTTTTGCTTCTGATCCAACCCTACACTGCATTCAAGACAACAGCCTGGAAATGAAAAGCAGACTGTAAAGACTACCAAGTATTCTTGTTTTTTTATACCCTACATCGACAAATCGTGACCATAATTGTCAACATCTACAGACTGGCTGAACTAGAAAGTACATTGTTTTATTCTCACATGCAAGATGATATCCCCACTGAGATAGATAGCATCTTGTTTGCGTTAATTTGACTGATCGGTTTCCTCGCAACGTGGAAGAGAAGGGGGTGGGGGAATACTAGTTTGAGCAAAAATATCCCTACAGGAGCTATAAAGTTATGACAAAGTCATCAACAAGTCCCCAAAATGGATTATACAACCCTAATCAAATTGCCGACAAAAATATAAGCTAACTTTATTAAATCAGTAAGAACAGACGAAGTGCCAACATCTGATCTAAAGTAACATATAAGGAAAGTCAAGATAGAAAACGTCTTCTGAAAATAATGAGGGGAATGCAAGATGGGCATAAAGGATATAGATGGAAAAATGAATGAATAGATAAGGGATGGATAGATGGTGTATGAATGGATAAGGGATGGATAGATAGCATAGTGGATGAATTAACAAGGGATAGACGGATGGAATAGTGGATGAATAGACAAGGGATGGATGGATGGATGGATGGGAGTAATGGATGAAAAGACAAGGGATGGATGGATGGATGGGAGTAATGGATGAAAAGACAAGGGATGGATGGATGGATGGATGGATGGATGGGAGTAATGGATGAAAAGACAAGGGATGGAGGGATGGATGGATGGGAGTAGTCGATGAATAGACAAGGGATGGACAGATGGAGTAGTTGATGAATAGACAAGGGATATATAGATGGAGTAGTGGATGAATAGACAAGAACAGAGTAGTTAATGAAGACAGAGACAAGACACATGCATACAGCATAATGCATACAGACAGATATAGATGGATGGATGTATGTAATAATGAAGCAGATAGACAGATGGACCAATATTGAGAGATAAATACTTAGATGGGTCTACACAGATTCACATACAAACAAAGGTAAGTAGATCTCAGATGAGAGACGGATAGATAAACGGCCAAAAAAAAGAAAGACAGACCAATGGGAATAGTGAGAGAAATCATGGGAAGAACAGTGAATAAAGTCAAGTGAAACAGATGTCATAAATTTAGGGTAAGCGGCAGGGAGACACACACAAACAATGAAAGCAGATTCCAGCACACACAACCACAAATTATTTCTGAAGACCTTTTTTTTTTTTTTTCATAAGCAGTGCCTTCTACGCAGCAATTTGTATGCTGCCCAACTTTCACAACACCGCCGAAGGCCCCCAAAACCAATCCAACAACAAAATCTGTCAATGCATGGACAAAACACTTTACCTTTTTTATGAATTATTCATGCACATCTCCAAAAAAAAGCACATCATGTCATTACAGTGTTGGCTTTTCTTTCATGCAGCCAGCCGTGGTCTTGTAGTGTCCTGCCAGAAACCGCAGACAGAGGGTCTCCTACGAACCTCTCTCCAACTCAAAGAACCTTTAACTCTCTGCAGCATGTCTGAAACAGAGTCCCGAGGACATTAACCCTACTTCGGTAATGATTTTAGATAAAGGGGGGGGGGGGGGGGGGTGGGGGAAGGGGGCTTGAATTGCCCACTTACAAGGATCAATACCTCAGAGCAGCTGACTACTGTTGTCATATCATCTTCAAAACATGACGTTTGTGACATCTCTGTCACTGAGCCATCGGTGTATTTTTGGTTGCATTTTCATTGCTGAAGGTGTATGCACTTCGCATCACGTTGGTAACATTTTTCCACAGTGTGTTGCCAAGAGTTGTGTCTGCAAGACACAAACCATTACACACTTGAGCATTTAGGATGATACCATCCGAGGTGTTCTTTCACAAAGCAACTATGGCCACCCTCACAAGCCACCTCCTTGGGCTTTCCCTGGACCCATTTGTACAGAGTGTAGGAGCACAGTACTGCCTCTCTTACACAATTTGCACATCCATGCTGAAGACCCACATGGCCATAAACTTGCCTTATTAAACCCAAACTAATGCAAATGCTGCAAGTCCTCTGGATCTACATCTCATTAAGTCACATGAGAATGCTGAAACCAAGCATCAAGATTACTACACAATTTTTAACAAGGGAATTACCTTCAGGAAGTATTGTAGGAGGCTCTGTCCATTGTGTTTTTGTCACAATCTAGAGGCCTAGATCCAAGCTCGAGTGTGTCCAACTAAGCAGTGCCATTTTATCATCCATTAGTAAGAGGCAAGAACACACTGCTCACATTGTCTGGGTGCCATCCTGAATATCTCAAAATCTTCACGAATGCAAGAGTTGCATTACCCAGATTCCAATTCAGCACCCTTGTGATAAGGTAAAACCTCCATTTTTGTGATCAATTTTTCATCATTTATATGGAGATACACAGGAATTTCCGATTTTGGTGGATGCAAGAGTGGCATCATAAAGATTCAGATTCAGCACCTTTCAAATGGGGTAAAACCATCATAAAACATCTGGAGGACAGTAAAGCAAGGTTAGGCCCAAATCTGACTTTGGCGTCCAGACTATCAGGACAGGGCATTAAATTCAGGACATAAATCGAAGGTCGAGGTCTTACATTGTGACCAAGTCAGAGGTCATGCACTAACAAACTTTACTTTTTACTTTTTTTTTTACACATTACTTTTCCTCAAGAATAGCATAGCATAGTGCAATAAGAAAAGTGCTGGAGCGGAGAAGTGGTCATCCTAACCACATGCTCTGGAGAACGATGCTGACAGAGTGTGGTTTGTCCCCAGAGACCATAGCTGGTCTGCAAAATAGTCTCAGTCTGACACACAAATGAATAGCTGGTCTTCCCAGATTGTTGATAGTGAAGATGCAAGTTCCTATTCTTCACTTCTGAACAGGGTCTGAGCAAAAGTTGATATTTTATTTTCATCAGGTTGTGCAGGAGAAGATTTCAGGGATTGACAACTTGCAGTTGGGATTTACATATTGAAAAAAAAACACAAAACAAATCAAAACAAAGTGTTGTAGCCTTGGCAGCATTTCTGAGGATGTGTAACCTTTCACAGAGAAAGTGGCATCCAAGTAGTCTACTATATCAGACCCTAACCCACACTGGCAGCTTACTATCGGACTGATGAGAATCAATCAATTGCATCAAGCATCACTGGACTACTTGTGGTCATTCAGACAGTAGGTAGACTGTAAAAAGTATCACACAAATGCCTCATTCAACCTGAGACAAGATATACTCTGAACGAGAAAGATGGAGAGATATTGGGAGATACAGACAAACAGACAGACAGACAGACAGACAGACAGACCGAGAGGAAGACAGACAGAGAAAGAGGGGGGAGGGGAACCAAAACAAAACAGACACACAAACTGTCACAGACAGACACTTCGATAAGAAGATAAAAGGAGCAAAGCTGGTTCTGGAATCACCGTCAACAATACAGTACATGTGGTGAAATACTCAAGACGCCAAGTTAAAGGTCTGCACACACAAAAGCATGGATTCTAGAACATCCATTCAGGTACTGAAACAAACCATTAAACAGACCTAGTTCAGCAAAGAAATGAGATAAAATAATGGCACATGGCGGATATTCTGAAATAACAAGATGTGCTGAGGGGTGAAAAAAAGAAAGGAAAGGCGATGCAGGGAATAGGGAACAGGGAGTTGCAGAGGGGAAGAAAGAGAGAGGGAGAGGTGAAAATGAGGAAAGAATGGTGCCTATGATGTAACAGGTGCTAATGATCACTACAGTTCACTAAGACAGAGCTACAGCAAGAATACTGAGATGAGGAGGTAAAAATGAGAACAGCTATGGAGTGCATGAATGCAAGGTAGGGAGATCTAAGCGTACAGGGCAGACACATGAAGGAAGGTCTGGAGTACATGTAATATAATGTTCAAATTATTGAACAACTTGTAAAATAAAAATAAAATCAAAAATCTGTGAGCGTAATAGCTGTTTCTTGTAATATACATAATGTTTGAGAGTATAACATGATTAAACAGCAGAGAAAGAATCCAACTCTCAAACAAATATTTAAACAAACAAAAGGGATTGACTACATTGTGCCTACCGGTAGTCATATTTCAGTTTCACAATAGGCATCTTCAGTTCAACATGTAGTTGCTCATCAAATAATGTGTAATTATAGTCAAAAGATGGTTACATCGTTGCAGTTTCATTTAAAGGGATCAACACATGAACAAAAAATATAATAATAATAGTAATGATAATATATAATTGGAGCACTGCAAGGCATTATATCCCTCATCATCTGCAGCATGAAATCTGCAGTATGAAATCAGCCTGATTTAACTTGTTGCAACCAGAGTGAACCGCCCTGAACCGGTTCAATCCTGCCAATCTTAGAGGGTGTTCTGGCTGACAGATTCCACCGGGATGAACACAAGTCACAATCAGAGCAACATTTGCAAGATGCTTCAAAATGTTGGCTTGCAAAATCAATCGATCTGATCACATTTTTTTCTTCTTTTTTTTTTTCTGGGGGTGGAGGAAAGGGGCATAAGCATGCATTTTTGTTTTCTTTCTAAAATATCTAACCACAGAATATGATAGATTGAACAGAAAACATGCCAAATTTCATAAATGATCCGATAATCACAACACTCAGGGAATAGAAATGGAAATAATGTCATTTCTGGCAAGGTTGTGTTCTTCTTTCTCAATCTTTATACCAGTTCAAATAGTTACCACTTATCAGAAAGTTCTTTCTGCTTGTCACTCCATTTTAAGTACCCCATGCAATGGGGTCAAAATCAAGTTACACAAACAAACAATAAACAAATTAACTTAAAAGGAAAACATCCAATTCCAAATTTAATTGTGTGTGTGTGTCATGAAGGGGCTGAAAAAACCCAACTATGTTTGATTGATTTTTTCTAAGCCAACCTTTTGGAGCATATGATGCAGTGACCAATGAGCACTTTGACTGGTTTGTAAAAATGAATAAATCAATACAATCCTGCTACGTTCACTGCCTCTTCATATCATCAGATTACAACTGATTTACAATCACACACAATCACATTTTTTTCTATCAAATTAACAGCAGCAGGTGTAAGCAGAATAGATATATATCTTCTCTATAAGTTGTTTCTTGTGTGTGTGTGTACGTCTGTCTGTGTCACATCAAACCTGTCAAGTCAACAGATGAAAGCTGATAGCTGCTGACTAAACAGAATCATTTGAAATTCAGCAACACGCTACATACAGGCAGTGAACGGGGAGGACGGAGGAAAATTCCTCTCTTTTTTACTTCTTCTTCTTCTTCTTCTTCTGGTTGAAGAAAGCCACAAGATGTTGTCAATATGCATACATCGATGAAAAATTCTTAGGATTTCACTGATTTTGATTGTTGACATTTCTGATCTTTGCTTTCCCTGGCACAGGCTAAAAATCTACAGGAGATTTTTTCGAGGCGATAATGTAGCTTTGGTAATCTCAGGAAAAAAAAAAAAAAAAAAATGTCGACCAGAATGTCAAACATAAAAAGTGCCTCTGTGGTTCTAAAGCCAGATATACCAAATATATCTGAGGATAGTGAGATGTGGCAAGAGAAATGATATCCTCTCACTAAGCAATACAGGCATATTTAGGCACATGACTTGTGACTTTCTCCATGTCAGAGGGGCTCATGAGCATGACAGGAATGCATTACTGCAGTCATTGAGTCCAGTGAAGAAGACTGGTTAGACGGAGGGAACACAAAGCATGGACATGAACTGATAAAAGCCTGGTGGGCATGACGAAGCTCATGTCACTTGGGTTCATCATTTACACTTTTTAATCTACGTGGCATAGGTGAACAAATTTCGTCTATAGAATCTTTTCATGGCAACCTCGACCTATCAATGTCGGTGTTTGCAAAAATGAGATTGCACGTCCATCAATCTGATTTGCATATCTGCATGACAATTCCCAAGATTTTGCAGACAAAAAGGAATAATGGCAAAATGAGAATGTTTTTGGAAAACTTCAAAACCAGACCAGCATCACTGCGACATGGGAGAAGTGCTGTGGCTTAGCCTCTACCCACAGCTAATGCGCGAAATTATAGTAGATTAGCAGATTTGACACTATAATGGTACTGCCAAATGATGGGAGTGCTATTTGCATATTTATCACCCAAATGGTTATCTAGGCTGTTCAAAGAATCATTTTCAGGTTGAGCCAGAAAAAGACAGTGTCAGACTTCCCTTTGATAGAGGCAAAACCGGCGACAATTCTCTTTGTGCCCTGAACCTGGTCAGTGGTTTTGAAGCCTTACAAAAATGAGGAGTGGAAAGGAATTTTCGTCCGAGACTCCGGCTTGCGGAAAACGTTCGTCTTGCTCCGAACCTGTGAGGGGGGTGTTCTCTTTCCCCTAGAGAGAGGCAGAATTAATGAACACTCTTTGAAATAGTCAGACGCTAGGGCGATCTGTTCAGTCAGTGCTGGCATAAGGAATGGATCAATTCATCTCTACTACTCCTGTGCTACTCGGGCAGAGTAGTCTCCATACTATTTAAAACAAGCAGTGCAGAAACAACTCGTTGCTATGGTGAAGCTCTTGCAACCAATCAAGCCATCACAAGTCTTCTGTTACTCTTCTTTAGATAGATATAGGTGCCTATGCGTGACTTGACAGAGCTGCAGCCTGAACTCGTATGAATGATTTTGATGCATGCCTGAACTCAGCACTGCATCAATGTTTGGCGGCCACATTTTGGCAGCATGTGGATTAAAGATCAACAAGCCTGCTACTTCGCAGTAACCATATCAAGTTAACCCTTTTGGCAAGGAGGAGGGGGGGGGGGGGGAATGGAATGTTGCCCGATGCACAGACTTGGCAGCGTACGCTTTGAGACAGCACTGACAAGAACAAAAAATCACCCACACGTCTGATATGAAATGTGCACATCAAAAATGGCATAGAGCTATATCACCTGTCCACAGACATTGCAGGAAAATGGAGCAAAACCGTGGGAACTCTCTGCAGATTTGATTTGCGAATCAGATTAATTACTGAATATATGATTTCATTTCTTTTTCTGGAAATGGTCCAGGTAAGCTATTCCCAGGACATCGTGGCTTTGATGGCTAGGTTGCAGATAAAGATTTGAATTAGTTAGACAAATTAAAGAAGAAAACAAATCTAACAAAGATATTGACTATACTTGAATGAAAAAAAAAAAAAATATGCCAATGATGAAGTCAGTAACATGTGCTTCAGGGATATAGGAATGACAGTGTACAGTGCTCATTTGTCTTGCATTTGCTGCTGGAAAAATACAGCCACCGTTTTTGCAGCAGCTGTGCCATTTACTGTAAAAGCTGATATTTTCATGTGAGTGTAATTTTTGTAACTTTTGCAAATCACAGTTGGGCCACAAATCTAACAGCATACAAAAATATTGCCATGTACAGTAAAGTTGGCAGAGTGACTGGTAATGTCAGTGTCAAATCACAAAAAAAAAAAAAAAAAAAATCTCCCCAAAATGTCTGTGACCTCCTCATTCACAAAAATATCTGCACATGAAAATAACAGCTTTTACATTATGAAATGTAAACAATTAACACTCTTGTGATAGATCGCTGTGAGTACGACTGGTTCATCCCAAGAATCTTGCCACGCCTGTTGTGAACAACATCAGCAGCATCAGAATCAAATTTGCAAGACTCAACGCAGATGCACAACATGATCGCTGAGAGCTGTCTGGAGTGATGCAGACGAGAGACCGCGCAAGGAGATGAAAAACCAGCCCCGCTGCTGCTGCTGACAACAGCCTTCAGCAACTTTCATTTTGGTCTTGTCTGTCGACCCCGTAACCATCACCCAAACTGCGGTCCACAAACAGATGTTCATAGGTTATGCAATCATCTGCATGCAAAGTATGTTGCAAAGAAAGCAAAATCAGTAAATTGAAGAATGACATCGACCTCATATGTAAATATAGACCTCATTTCTAAGATGCAATGTTGAGTACTTTCCTTTGCAAAAAAAAATGGCCCTTTGATTTCTTGCGACTCATTCATTTTTTGAGGGGACCTCTTTATTTTTTTTTTCATTTTTTTTCTGATTTTTTAATTTATTACTATTCATTTATTTATTTATTTATTTATTTATTTTTTTTTGCCTTGCTGAGTCTCCTCCACAGCTTGTTGGGATCTAAACCCGGAAGCACAGTTCACTCTGGTTCCAACATTGCCTTGCAGCTTGCCAGGAATGCAAGGTTGCAGCAGCGTAAAGTCAAAGAGGCTCCAGCGCAGCCCCCAGCCCTAGCCATCTACTCACCATACTCTGCACAACACAGAAGCTTTAAAGATGATGCGATCATAAGGTGGGTCACATTGTGACAAAAACGGAGCATCTTACGGAGCATCTGCACACAGCTCTAATGCAGCATTCATTCTTGGTGGCTAGAAATGCATCCTTCATATCAAAGCCCTGTGAATTCACTGCACACACAGCATTCGACTTTTCTTTGGCATTCTAAAACACTCCCAGTGAAAAACACAAAAACCAATCTTCCGTTTTGTTTGTCTCAATAAATTTGTTCAATAGACATGCAACATTCAGATTTTACCCACAGAGTACTCAGCAACTTCTGCAAACTCATTTTTTTTTCTGCTGAGTAAGTCCATTTGATTTGATTTTATTTGTTTTATTTCTGCATTCAATCAGATACAATTTAAATACAAATTTCAAAAAGTACTAAGACAAAGAATAGCAAGTGCAGTGAAATAAATTTTTGATGGGCTGTAGCCGACAAAGGTTCACACATTGCCATTTTCAAGAGATTGGCATGTAAATGATGCACTTGTAGCAGCATTGAAGCAGCAAACAGGCATTTTCAATGAGGGATGCATCTCAAACCTCCTCTCGCGCGCGCACTACGGCTGCGCAGCACTTGGCACATAATGTGATCAAATGATAGCATTAAGGTAATAGATTGAAGGGCTGCCCTCTGTTGTTCGTACATGTGTAGAAGGTGTCCAAGTAGTCGCAGCCCATCTCCACCAACAGTCCCAAAGCTGTAATTTTCAGACATAGGTTTATAAGAGAACACAAACAAAATGGGAGAAAATGAGAGAAAAAAGGAGAGCATTAGTGTTGCCTGCAAAGTACAGTAACCACACGCTGTGAGGGGAAACATAAAAAAGAGAATTAAATGTTATCGCAAGAAAGCGCAAGTTAGGAGAAAAATGGTGCAAGAGCAACTCTTTATGGTTGATGGTTATGGGATACATTCATAAAAGGTCATTTACAATACCTCAAGTTAGACACAGCATGTACCATTTCAGGAATCGCATTCTTCTTCAATATTCAAATTACAGCCTTTTCTGAAGACATTTCCTATTCTATGGTTGCTATCCATTTAAAAAAAAAAAGAAAAAAAAGAGGAAATACTTTTAAGCAGCAAAATACTACAGACCAACTTATTCAAATACATACATTGGGTGAAGTAGACAAGCATGATACTCGCATGGTTTGGAACTTGTCTGAAATTCACATCAACGTGCTGAACTCTGCAAAATTATTTCATGATCAAAAAGGTTCACAAACAAAACAAGAAATACTTCAGAAGAAAGTTCAAAAGGTACACAATTGTTACAACTCTTCTTTTCCACTGGAAGTAAAACCAGAATGACTATTTTATCCTTATGAATGTTTTGTGTCATTTCCAAACCCCCAATGTACAGCCTTTATGGCACAACATTACTTGCCCCTAGAGGTACAGTGTAATAAATATCCCTTGACATTACCCTTTGCTTGTTTACATCAACTGCAGTTTAATAGCAGCCTGAAACATTGTATTTCACCTACAATTGTACCACTGAAACAGCCTATTGTATCAATTTATTTTTTATTTTTTCACTTTTACAAACACACTTGGGTTCACAACAAAAAGAGACTCAGAAGAGTGAAATTTTGGTCCATGAATGTCAAACTTATCTACAGGAAAAAAATTTGGAGAACAGACTATAACTTTTTTCTTTTTTTTTACTAAGATGAATATTGCCTTTCGACTAAGATGAATATTGCCTTTCAACAGAAAAAGAAAATTCTAGTAAATTAATTTTTCATGAAAAGTAAAGTAATAGACACCATTTGTAATGAATTTGGCACGAGAACATGTGTTTACTGCTCAACCCTTGCGATACTTCAAGAACAAGATAAACAAAACCGAAAAAAGTGAAACCATGGTTTTACATTGCATGTCTTGGATTTCAAAGCATCTGCGTGTGCCTGAAACTATTTCTAGAATCACTTCACGCCACGGAGGGCATGTGGGATAGACAAGCTATAAACTTACTCTGTACAAGCTTAAACAATACAGAAATACAAATCAACATGTAGTATAAAACTATCCTTCATTTGCTGTTCTCATTCCCTTACATACATCCCATCAACAACAAAAAAATGAAAGGAGATTTGAAAGTGACTAATATGCCTCTTGTAATCTTACAAGTGTGTATTTTTACAGTTTGTCTGATTATTCAATTGCAAATCTGTGTGTCTATTGATCAATTCTTGCTCATCTTATGATGTTTTAATTGCAATTCAAAGGGAGCAAATCCTAGTCTGCAGTTATGCACACTGTCACACAAATTGAAATGCAGCAAACTGGGGAGAAAGAGCACTGCCTAACTATCTTCGAGTACAATAAGCAAACCTAACGGTTTATTTTTGAAATAAATATTTCTAATGAAAAAAAAAAATCCCTCAAGGTGAGGTCAGAGAAGACTAAGAGATGGTAAAATATATCATTATTGCTAAGATGGCAAGTGCTTGATGGAATTATAGCAAAATGTACCTAGTTTAACTACGGAGGGTTGACACTAAGACAAAATATATATGACGACATACACAGAGGTAGGACAAGGATGAAATCAACATGTGACAGAAAAAAAAAATCTAAAGAGGCAATTATAGCTTCTAGATAACAACATGAAAAAAAAAAGTGACAAAGACAGCCACACAGACACACTTCAAACACTATCTAGATGTGTCAAAATGCAACATACAAACACAGAAATTTAAAAAAAAAAATGACAATTTGTGGCATCTTCTAGCCTCAAATATCAATTCATACCTAGCCATTTGATGAAAGAGCCAATCATGGAAACAGCGATCTCCATGTCCCACATGTATGGGTAGATGTCGTACAGGAGACTGCGATTGGGCGTGTTCAGTAGCCGGGACATCAGCTGCTTAACATCCTTGCAGAATTTGAAGAATTCCGCAGCACGGTCAGTCCATTCTGCGGCCTAAAACAAGACAGAAAAAAAAAGAGACTACACGTGGTGGGATCAAGTTTTGCTGTAGCACCTTGAACACCTTCATACATTTCATAAATTCAAAATTCTGTATTTCTGAGTATCAGCATAGGAAAGTAACTTTTCATAGCACATAGTGTAGCATTCTGTAACATGACACCATAACAGCACTGCATTAACAGCACATTCATTTGAATGGATGGCTAAATTGTTTTAGAGAACAGGTATTTGGGAAGCTGAACATTTTTACTTGACCTATGACCGTTGCCCTTTGACCTCATGGCCATAAATTCTTCAAATAATTATAACTGGTAAATCCATTTTCATGACAACACCTTATACTTTTTTTTTCAAAATAAGGGGAATTTATTTTTTTTTTTTACAGTTTAACATTTTCACTTGACCTTTGACCCCAAGTCAAAAATAATTATTACCCTGCAGAAATGCATGTATTAAGTTTATGCATTGAGTAATATCCAAGGTATGGACAAAAAGTGCAATTTCAGCATTACATACCAAAATTTGTACATTCTAACCTGCCTTTGACCGCCTGACCTTTGACCCCTGACCTTTGACCCCCAAATTCCCATCCCAAGAGAATCATCATCAGGCATGTGTACTAAGTTTCATAAAGATACCTTGAGGCATTTCCAAGACATTTAAAAAAAAAATGAAATTTTCGCACATTTACTTGACCTTTGACCCCATGGCGGTCCAAAACTTTCCCTAAAATTATCTGATGATACATGTATACGCTAAGTTTCAAGAAAATACCTTCAGGCATTGCATAGATAAGGGGGAAACAGTGAAATTTTAAGAATTTGACCTTGACCTTTGACCTCGAGGGTGTGCACCTGAAAGTTGATCAGCACAACTGTGTTCATCCATACATGTACACTGTACATATATACCAAGTTTCAGTAAGATACATTGTACCTCAAACAGCTTTTAAATTACATTATCTACAATGGATGGTAATTGTTACTGTTATCTTGTATCAGATTACAATTATTCTGCTACATGGTCCCACAAGATAATGAACAAATCACTTCATAAGAATACATCACACTTCTACATTATTTTGAAATTAAAAGGTAATAAAGCATAGCAATTTCTACTTCATCAACCACAAGAAATTCCCCTCTAAAATTAAAAGGTACAAAGCATAGCGATTTCTACTCTATCAACTACAAGAAATTCCCCTCGTCCATGTGTGTGAAACATTCAATACAATGAAAATCCTCAATATAGATGAAATAAAAGATTTTATGAGTTCTTTCTCTCTGTATTATATGCTAGATTCTGCAACTACATGGTAATGATACAAAGTAATAACATATTTTCACACTGACATTTGAACCGAACCTCGTCTCTTTTCATGAAAATTAGCAAATACACAATATTAAGACTACTATGAATCTTATCACAACCAAGGCAGGAATCTGTTGTTTCATCACACAATCACGTTACATCATATTCCTTGTGAGTTTCATCATATTTTCTGTTCCCTTCTTGATTCCTTATCATAAATGTCCCTTCTTGTAAAGACACCATTGCCAAGAAACAAAAAACAAACAAACAAACAACAACAACAAACTACCATGGTTTGGGGGGGGGGGGGGGCACTGAATGAACATAGCATGATATTATGCTGGTGATGCACAACTTCAATGGGAGTGCACCCTCTAAACATTTCAGGTGCCTCATATCTTTTAGTAAATGTGGACAATTTGATATGGGCAACATGAAAGACTTGATAGCAAGTAACCTTCAGAATGCAATGATCAAAAGTAATCTTATAAGTACAAAATCAGTGCGTAGAAGATTCTTATCCACACTGCATATTTTTTTTTTTCTTTTCTACAAAACCTCCGAGTGTTGTATGTCTTGCTTTTTCATTTCCCATCTTCAGTGCTCAGGATAAAAGTTGCTGCTTGGCTTTCTGACACAAGATCTAATACAACTTCATACTACAGGAAAAGATTCTTTTGAATGAAACCAATGCAACAAGCAGCAGATTGAACAATATTACAGACATCGCCATTCAGATAATGACATGACCATTATTAAAGTTGTGCGAGACAGTTTGTAGTTTCAGCATCTTGAAAGATCCGCAACAACATGAACCCTTGGTGAATTAACTTTATCTACAATGTAAGAAATGTTGGTGTAAAAGCTGCACCTTTTTCACTGGATTGCACCCAGAAAAAGAGGTGCTGCTTAAACAAGGGAATAAGGAAAAATATGTCTTAACACCTGAGCATCCCATGTAATTTTCCAATATTCAAGTGGCACTACCTCCATTTAGAATTCTTCCCACAAGCTTATAAAGGTAAAATATTTGAAGATTCCTATTTCAGTATTATTTGCTCTATTAACACTAAGCATTTCAAGCAAATGTGCACCAGAGAGCACTGCAGTCCTGGGGGGCATTTCATGAAGGAACTTGTCGGATAAAATGTCTGACAAGTCAATTATATCCGACAAGTTTTGAGAAATTCTTTAGTCTGATTGGCTGATTTCTCCGAGAACTTGTTGGATATAATTGACTCGTCAGATCTTTTATCCAACAAGTTCCTTCATGAAATGCCCCCCTGTACAACTAGGGACATGTGCTGGTAGAAAAGCAGCAAGAAAGAAAGTGAATACCATAAGTCATACTATCAATGACTCAGCTGCAAAAAATGGAAAGTTTTTGATAGAGAAAAAAGCTGAAGGATTCAGACACTCGCATGGACTTTTATAAAGGTTACAACCTCTGACTTCAACTTTTTTTTCTTCCACTGGGGACCTAAAAAAGGGTTGTGGCCTATACATTGAAAAATATTGTACAGTGTACATTATTTGCTGAAATGTGAAATTACTGATATACCACATACACAACAAATACGATGTTGAAGTACACATAAATGATCTATATACTGTTATTGGGTGCGAAATAAAGACTTTACAAAAAACCATACCAGCATACACACGGTAATTACTATCTACAATATGTCTTTCTTCACTTAAATCTGGACTGATCTTATATTTGTTTCATTGCAGTCATGCAGAATAGATTCTACAGTAGGTATAACTTCGTAAGGGATTAAGTCAAAATGCTTTAAAAAAAACTAGATATATCGCTATGGCGACTGATATGCCTCCGCCATAATGCATGGTTCTCCTAATAGGTCTATAGTACAATGTCTTGACAATGTGTGATGACAGTTTCACACAATTGGCAAAATATTAAAATGACAGGTTTGCCACAAATGTGGTGAATGTTCACTTTCCTAGAACTAGGTTCAATTGGATGAATGATTAAAATGTCAGAGTGCAGGTACTTGGGGAACTGATGATTTTTACTTGACTTTGGACCCTTTTATAAGTTTATGCATTGAGTAATTTTCAAGGTATTGAGAAAAAGTATAATTTCAGTATTAAATGGGAAAATAGCATTATCTAAACCTGGCCTTTGACCTTTGACCTCACAGTTCCAAAGAGAATCACTGTTAGGTTGAACATGCATAAATATGTAAGTTTCATGATGATATCTTGAGTTACTTTTGAGATATGGAGGAAAAAGTGCAATTCAGCACTTTCACTTGACCTTTGACCTTTTGACCTTTGACCTTTTGGCAAGAAACTTCCCACAGAATATATATTGGGTAATACATGCATACATCAAGTTAAAAAAAAAAAAAAAAACCTTCAGGCATTGCATAAATATAAGGAAAGTAGTGATATTTTGAGGAGTTGACCTTGACCTTTGACCCCCTGACCTTTGAACCATGACCCCCAACTTCCCTAGATAATCACTGCCCATTGGAACAAGCACATATACTAAGTTCCATGAAGATACCTTGAACCATTTGCGAGATATGGAGAAAAACATGAATTTTCAACCTTTTTTTTCACAAAATAACCTGTGACCTTTGACCTTTGACCCCGTGATCCTAAAATCCAAACAAAGTATTATCCCCCAGGATATACCCTCATACCAAGTTTGATGTAAAACCACCACACGGTTCTTGAGATATCGACAAAAACAAAACGGGACGGACGGACAGACAGACGGACGGACGGACGGACGGACGGACGGACGGACGACCCGAAAACATAATGCCTCTGGCCACTTCGTTGGCGGAGGCATAAAAAAAAACTTTGACAAACCTTAAATCATGGCTACATGCAATACTTTTTCCTAATGCTTGGTAAATGATCCCACAGATAATACTTTGCCACCAAGCAATGTGACAACTTGCTCCAACACAGGCTCTGTGGTCGCAATTCAATGGCTACACTTATCTCTACTAACCTTTTCTGAAGTCTTGCCTGTCTTCTTGGCAGAACATAACACAAACGCATTACTCCTGAGCCAATAAATGTCCTCCAGTTTCTGGGTTGCCCTCTGCCCATGCTCGTAGGGCAGGTAGAAGAGTTCGCACATGAGGGCGAGGTCATCCTCCGTGACCCGCTCCCGCACCACTGATTTCCTCTCCTGTCCATTGCTGGTTTCGCTTTTGCCCGCGGGCTGCTCGGCTGAGCTGTCGACCTGCATCTCACAGTCCGTTGCACTCTCTGTGTTAGAGTCTGTCTGCGGGGTGATGTCTTCCTCACCCTCGACCTCCTGCGGCTCTTTCGCCGGCGACTTTTCGGCGACATCCGCCTCATGCATGTCGATGTCCGTCACCTTACTACTCGTTGCTGTACTCGTAGATATACTAGTACTGCCCTTGGTCGGCACCACAGTGGAGTCCGCATCACTAGTCCTAAATAAGGCATTTGAATCAGCTGGGGCATTATCGCCATTACACTCCATGGGCTCTAGTGTGTCCTCCATGCTGGGCGGCTGGCTGACCAGGGAGTTGACGGGAATGGAAGACGGCGTAAAGTTCTCGACGCCCAGCGGGCTGAACACCTCTGTCTTCTTCAGGATCTCCGAGGCGACGACCCCAGTGGTCTCCTCCAGGGTGGCAGCAAAGGAGGTGTTGGTGGTGGGCGTGACACTCATACAGGTGTTGACGCTCTGGACGGGCGGGGCTGTGAGGGGCAGTGGGGGTGTCACCACGGGCGGAATCACCACCACCTTCTTCTTGCTGCTCAGCTTTGTCTGACTGAACACGTTGAGCCAGTCGGCGATGGCAAGTTTAAGGGCGTGGTCCGGGTCGTAGTCGCCATGGTTTATTCTGAGTTTTCTCTGGCCTGGTTCATTATTGCCTTCAGTCTCGAGTTGCTCATCTGCACTTATTGCTGCTTCTTCTGTCATGTCTCCTACAGCAAACAAAAGTAACATAACATACTCATTTCACACTCAAGTCTAGCATTGTCTTACCTACATAAAATGGATGGTATAGTACTGGTAGAGGTGAGGATTCATCTTATAAGTTTTTGTGAGATACTTAGAAACCTCTTTATGACATGTTACAGAGCATAGAATTCTACAAGGAAATCAAAGTTTATTTGACGAAAATCTGTTTGAAATTTGCTGAGATATCCAAAAACAAAGTATCTAAATGTCAATGACTTGGCACCTACATTATTTTTTCCCCTCTGTACTATTTGCACATATGTGACCCGCTACAACAAAAGGATCCTAAAGTCGCTGACGGGCGAGCCAAGCATGGCCCAGAAAAATGCTATTTTCAGGCCTTTCCTTTGATCATTTAGCTTAGAAATTTCGGCAGATGATAGAAGATACATTAGACTACAAAATTATGTAAAAACAGAAATCCGAACGTTTTGACAGATTTGGTGATCTGACTTCAAACTCGATTTTCTCGGCTCACCCGTCAGTGACTTTAGGATCCTTTTGTTGTAGCGGGTCACATATCGTATCATGTCTTCTGTAGCACGTTGTAAAACCTAACACCTATGCTACTGTACGTTATTTAGTTGGTTTTTTTTTTTTGTTTTTGTCAGCAGTTTCCTGAAATGTCATGTCGCCTCTTGTATAAGTAAGATTTCCACAACTTGAAAGAGACCTCCAGATGATTTTCAGACTTTTACATGTGAACAACTATAAATTGGTTACACTTGTTGCAGAGTTTCAGAATTTGTAGTGATTGGGATGAGGAATAGGAGTGTTTTCAAAATTCATAACAAATCACAATGAACAAGGATGATGACATGGCAGCCTCACAACAAGAATGCATGAGTTGGGCCTCAAGGAAGCAGAACAAAAGAAATAGGCATGCATAAATTCTACACGAGTGAACTTGTAGAGCATGTGGTATTGTAATGGAATTCCACTGCTACATTTCTGAAATATGTGAGGCTCCTATGTCATCATCTTTGTTCAGTGTAATTTGTTTTAGGTTTTCAGAGTATCGATTTCTCTGCTCGAGGACCACAATATACGTATTCCACATATCTATACATGGAGCTGTTGATTTATGTACTACAGGATGTGAAATCATGAAAATCGTCTGGAATGCTCCTTTAAACTCTTTCATGTGCAACAAATAACTAAATGCTGAATTTTCATCAGGAAACAGGTCACTCAAGGAAATCAAGCATAACAGACCTGGTGGTTCGTCTTTCTTGGTATCAGCACCTCCACCAGCCTTGTACCATGTTGCCAGTGTGTGGAGAGCTATGTGATTCAGGTAGTACTCGCAGTTGGGATTCGTTAAGACACCACTGATGTAAGATTTCAGATCCGTTGATCGGCCTTTGTACGGGCCTGTGTGAAGGGGGGGGGGGGGTTAGGAGGAGATATCATTTGAGTTTTTACATGCTTAGTTTAAATTATCATTGCTAAAAAAATAATGGGACATTACACACAAATGTAATCATTACCATCATCATAATCACATTCTATTTTTCAAGTTTGTAAAGCGCATTGAAATTCTTACCAGGTCTGAAATGCTCTATATAAAAACTAGCTATTATCATTATCATTATTTCAAGCTCAAAAAGATCCTTCTAAGTGTGCTATGGTCCAGTTTCCTCATTCTGTTTTTACACCTGCTTAACCCACTCCCACGATCATGAATCTTAATTTCATCGGACCAGAAGGCAATACTGATAAACTTCATGGAGAATTGGGTTCACACAATTCAGATTGTAATAATACATGACCAATGTGGTAAGAATGAAAGGGAATACACCAAATACTCAATACTGAATTGCTGTCACTTAGAAACAGCCCCCTCCCAATATCATAACGTGTTTCATTCATCTAAAGGATCCCTCCTGTTTCAAAGTAGGATATATCCATATCTCTTTCTTCCATACCACTAAACTCAAATACTCATTTACACACAAGACATGCACCCACACATATAAAATACATCTCTACATCATTTGTGGTTATTCACTAATGCAAAGATGAGAACTTCTTAGAAAGTGACAGTGTTCATGTGACTAAAATGCCTCAATCAAAAGTGTTGACAATTCTCTTCCCATGGTAAAAAAAAAATTTTAAAAAAATACAATTTTATAACTCTGCTTCTCACTTGCTTGATATCATTCACTGACTATTTTCAGTCACCTTGGATGAACATCATAGGATGGGTATTGTTCCCCGATTTCATAGAGTGTGTGAGATTCTCTGATCTTCGCAAGAAGTGGAGTAGGATCTCTTAGATGTACAAAGGGAGTGGATTCTCGAATATACAGGACCTCCACTTAATGGCATTTAACCCTATTTTAACTGGGCTATTTGAGACCAAGTTTTTACTGGGGAGGGGGGGGGGTCAATTTGACCCCCCCTTCAGATCTCGGCCACCGATCGCACGATCAGATCGCGCGATCGCCGCAAAATTTTGCCTGAAGATAGAGCCAGATGTCAACTACAAGATTACATGGTCATATTATAGAAAAATATTGGCTTTCTATTTTTAATAAATCAATTACACAAATTTATGCATGAAATCATATTTTCACCTATAACTCCATTAAAAAGACTGAAGGATTGCTAAATTTTTGTGTCAGAGTTCCTCACCACACATCAAACAACTTTGTTGTAAAAAAAATAGCACAATCAAAATCAATTTTTGTTTTTTATTGTTTCGTTAATTTCTTATGTATTTTATTGTTTTTTCGACCTTTTGTTTTCCATTGTTTTTTTGTCAAAATTTGTTGCAGGCACTTTTTCAAGCTTATGTACATTAAAATTTATTAATTTCAATGGTTAAAAGTTGAAATAATCTAATTTATATCAATTAAACCAAAAAACACAATTTGCATTGGATTTGCACACGATATCATGAATTTGAGCTGTTTTCGGGTTGACATGCATATGCAAAACATTGCGTAACTTCAGAATGGCGTACCCGGACGTCGCAAATTTGGTCTCAAAATATGCGGGAGACTTCAATGAAAAAAGCCATGAAACGACGCGGCAAAATCTTTGCGCGTTGCGGAATCGTGGCGCGAAATGTCGAGGGGGGTCAATTTGACCCCCCCCCCCCCCGTTAAAATAGGGTTAAAAAGGGAAAGCTTTTTATAGCTTTACCTGAGGAGATAGCTTGTTGACACACATCTCTGGCTCACCTGTTACAACTGGTCTTATCAGCATTCTCTTGTATGTAATTCATACATCACTGCTGGGGTGACAAGACCTTGTATCTCAAATTTTGGTAAAAATGACTTTTTTTGATTGATGGTCAGATAATCAGTCCAGTGATATCCTGTTCAAATCCTAGTTGCCTGTTAAAAAATGCAGCCACCACAGCATGTCAAAGGAAAGGCTATCCCATTTGATATAGTGCTTTGGCTGTAAGGTTTTTTTGCTCTCCTGAACATTTGGCATTTTGTAGATTTGAGGTCTTGTCACCCCAGCGACAAGTCATGCTACCCACTGAGAGAGTTCACAATTGTATGTCACAAAGGATTTCATGACACCAAAATTGTTGTGACTGCCAATAGAATACTGCCCAACTGATCGCTGAACTGCTGACTGAAATTGTCTTGCAACGGGACTCATAACAGCATTGTCTTCCGACACGACTCTGACACAAACTCACCAAGATACATGCGCTGCTGGTCGTAGTCGTTTGCATGAATGTTGTCCCAGATGAGTGGCTTGCGTTTAATCACAGAGGTCAGTTCTTTGACAGACTCGATGGTGATGAACTTTGATACGACTTTGCCACCTGTTTTCACAGTAAAGAAAAGATCAAACTGAAGTCACACACTTTTCTCTCCTCACTAGTCTTCTTGGTGACTTCCTACACCTTTTCTTGTTCCATTTACTGTAAACATGATATTTTTGCAGCATAAAATTTTCGCGAATTGGAGCCGAAGGCCATTTTTGCAAGTTGCCTCTAACAATCAATGCATATAGTGTAGACAAGAACTTTCGCATGCAGTTTAAGTTCTCGAATCCTGGCTCTTGCGAAATTCGTGAAATTAAAATGCATTTGAACATTCGTTTTAAAGTATTCTCCTCCTGCTTTCTTTTCTGCATCACTTCGAAAAACTTCCAAATGTGTCTGCATAAACACCTTCATATGTACATAACAGCAAAGACAGCATTGCTAATATGAACATCAGATCACAAATCATGCAAAATCAAGATATGTAGAATTACAGCAGTAATCACGGCACAAATAGTCTGGTTGAATAACACTTTGAGGTAACATTTTGGTGGCTTTTGAGCTCATGTATGTTGTATAAAAGTTGATTTATTCAGCACTTAAAACTACCACGGACCAGTGGGCTCTAAGTGAAAAGAGTTGAACAATTTCTCATAAAAGTGTACACTGTATGCAAAATATTTGTGCCTATACAAGTCTATGAAAATGGAACAAATGACCAGTGACTAATTACATGATCCTCAGTCAGTGTGGAAGGATAACAATCTAGCAGGATAAAGCATGATACTGCCCACTGAAAAGGTCATAGATAGAGGTAAAAAAAAGGTCAGTCTTACCTGTCCACATAATGTGGATATCTGGAAGGAGCTTTGCACCCAGAGTCTGCAGGTACTCTGAGTTTTTGACGGAGGGGTGTGCCCGGGTAGCACAGTATTCTGTGGACAGAAAAGGTGTATACAGTAATAGTTCAGCACCATGTGACATATGACCAGTTTGAGATTGTTGCTCGTAAGTGTTGAAAGAGCACTAATACCAGCTCCAGCATTGAACATGAAACCACCAATTATACCTTGCACGACGTATCGTATAAAATACAGTGTATACAAGAAGTTTGATAACGTATGGAGAATATCTCATTTTCAGAGTCAAATTTGGTAGAATGTTTGTGTGTGCGCTATCGTCACACACTAACATTCTTCCCTTCAATACACCTTGGCAAGTGTATCAACAGCACAAGTAGAGTTCGTCAAGTAGACCTAGATTGGGTCTCTGACCAGCAGGTATTGAGACATCTTGTGGGCTTCACTGACAGTGCTCGGCACTCACGTTAAAGAAATGTATGAGAATTATCAACACACACGTCGCACCCTGGGGGGAAAACTGAATAAAAAGGAATTGAGGTAGGCATGAGAAAGAAAACACTAACGTATAATAAATATTAAGTCTAGAATTGTTTATACCACAAACAAAATGATATTAAAGACCCAGTAGCATGGGGATTCACAGAGTGGGAAGGCTGGCCTACACAAGTGTAGCTCTGATATAGTAGCAGGGGTCGCGCTTAACTTTTTTTTTAACTAGCCACACGGACCAGTTAGATTCAATTTTGGCTAGTCCGCAAAATTTTTGACTGGCCAACAGAAATTTTTGACTAGTCCGTCTTGTTTTTTAATCGCATGACTAATGTCAATTTGGGGAGGGCCCCAAGTACATTTCAGTTATTATATCATATATCATATTCATTATCATTACTTCATTATCATCATACATCATCACTATGTTTTGTAACAGTTTTGTGACAGATTAAATTGTCTCCCGGGTCAGGGGCAAGACATACAGCCTACAGGCCTTCTCGGAAATGTTGATGTTTATTTACGAACGCACACACGCCGTAATCACACCAACACGACATTCACAAGAAGTGAAGAACATGTCGATTATTCATTCTTTTTTTATCTCCAAACAAACGTTTCAGTAGTGACAAATACAGGCCTAATTAATGGTCGATTTGTTTTAAGCTAAGCATCTTTTTGAGGCACCATTATAAACCAGGGTGCTACACAACTTTTTTTACTCACTTGCCCGATCGGGCAAGCAGATTTGCAAATTAGTGTAAAACACTTGCCCGAACAGAAAAAAAAAAATCAGAAAATATAAATAATTGAAAAAAAAAAATCAGTAGTATGTCAAGGTTTTAATGGGAAAAAAAAAAGAGAGTGAAGTTGATAAACAGCTGAGGTTGAGATAAAGAGAGAAATAGCATATTTAAGGCCAATTATCAGGGTTTCATTTTTGAGGACTATTACCACGCTCCTTTACGCCTTGTCAGGAGCACTAAAATAGGTGTAGCTCTCCTTATTTTTTTTTCACATAATATTGGTACTTCAATATTTAAAATGCTTCTGGTAATTGGTTATTCCATCTCCCCTCTACCTGACTCATTTCACTGTGTACTTGTACTCATTTCACTCTGATCTTTCCACACCTTGGCCTCGATCTCATTGGAAAAGAAAACCAAGAAAACACAACGAGAAAACACACACACACACATATTGCAACACACAACAAAAACCTCTTCCCTACACCTTCCTGATTTCCGTGTTTCTGTCAGGTGAAAGAATAAAACAACAGTACTACATGTATGTTGATTGAAACTCGACACCCATTCAGGCCAGCCAGGCCAGGCTGCCATGTAACTTCAAAGCACATTCCGACAGCTGGCTGGCAAAACCACATGGCAAAATTTGCGCGCGCGTGTAGATTGCTGGATTGGGTGGAGCTAGGGGCCTGGGAACAGGCAAGGGTGATTTGATAGTCTGTGAGTTATCAAAAGCAGACCTTTTGAACAATTGATACGTCATGATACTATCTTGTCTTCCTTTTGGACTGAAAGAAAAACATCAAAAAGACGAGTTGAGTATCATAAATTTTTACATAGTCATGCAAAAAGATTACTACACTCATGTCATGACAAGAAATGAATCAATATTCCAAGACAAAAACAAAGCAGCCTCGGGTACCTGACGGTGACATCGAGACGCCATGCATTTACCATGCACGTTTGGGAGCAACATGTTGGAGTTGGCAGGGGGAGGGGGTGATCCTGGAGTTTGTGAAAACTTCCCGACACCCAGGGAGGTTAGATTCTCTTCCCGCTGTCTAACCGGGTAGTGAATTTGTCTCGGCATACGAGAACTTTCATTTATTTCTGTGATTTACTTTTTAATCGAGTGATTAATCAATCCCTTTCTACAGTTCAGTAAACATTTAAAATACTCGATCAAGCACACTATTATGATTTATAGTGTAATCGACTGTTCGATATTTCTACTATGGGTCACAAGAAAGGCTATAGAACCATTGTTACTTATAAAATCATGATCTTTGCGATGATTCCTTGAACTCAACTCACGAGCTAGTTCTTCGATCGATATTTCCAGGCTATATTTACACCCTGTTTATAAATTCCAGTGCGCACATTCTTTCGTCTGGCACCTAGCTGGGGTCTGGCTCCTGGTTTTGTGGAAATTTCCACAAGGGGAGAGGGGGTGGGGTGTCAAGTTTCTCGTAAGACCAGAGACTGCATACACAATCTCTTCGCTTGTATTTACTGTCGTGTTTTTCCCCTTTGCTGTTAATGAACATTTAGATTTAACTTTACGAAGGTTGCTATCTAGCAAGTGGTTCTTGTTGTGAGGTGTATGTATTTTTTTTTTCATCATTCATGGGCCGGAGGGGAAAGAAGAAGTATGCTCAGCAAGCTGTCTTTTACACCAGCATCAGTAATTATCGTCACCATCACTCAGATCATTCGGCCCTTGTCCTATAACATTCAGAAACATGACCAACATGATCACTCGAGATAAACTGCACCTACGCAAACAACAACATCCCGACAACACAAACTCTACAAAAGCTCACACACAGCTGGGATCAAACTTCCTTCGAAATACTGCAGCAAAGCGGAGAAATCGCCGTTACGACAATGCATGTACAGTGCCAGACACTTAAATTAATCACTTTTAAATACTTCGAAATATAAAGGGAACGAACAGAGTGACATTAAACGAAAGAAATTGTACCAAACTAGTAGTGATAATCACGATAATATCAGAAACCACGGAAGAGAATAAGCCCTAGCGGAAGTTTGCAGCACCGAACGCCAAGCGAAATACACTTGTACAATGGAAACTCGGTATGACGAGCTCCTTGGGACCAAGACAATTTGTTCTTTGTAATCCTAATGTTTATATCAGTAGTCAATAAACAATACAAAACAAAGGAAATGAATTCAATGGGACCAGAGAAATCAGTTTGTTATCAGATCTCCGAAGGCGAATGAAGGTCTAGTCACTGTATATTTAATACAACTATATATCGAGTTTCCACGGTACACGGGAAACAAAGTTCGAACACTTTTCACCTGCACATCGTCAAACAAAGTATGCAACACATGAACAGAAACTCACCTCTTAATTGCAGAAAAATGATGCAATAACATCGTTAAGATCACACAGACAACACTCTAAAAAGTCAGTTCGTACTTGGGAGGTAGGGGAATAAGCGGATGAAGAAGCAAAGAAGAGAGAGAGAGAAAAGAAACGGACATTGGACAAAGTGCATGTAGCAGCATGTGCATGTGGCTGGCCAGACACACAATACAACTACCGGTATTCGGTATACATTCAGATACCACGGTGATCGATGTAAACACCAGGGTCCATGGGCGTCTGCTAGTTTGCAGGCACAAACCCTTGTAGGTCGTGGAAAAAGTCTGCATGCGCCAAGACTACAACACGCACCACTGGCACTGCAGCCTCTCCAGGGAGAAGCTACAACACGGCCTATATATATGAGACCGTGCCAGGGTGGTGCATGTAGTAGTCTTGGCGCAGACTCCTTTACAGGATGCACAAATGGACAGGATGCACAAACGGACTAGCTCCGTTCGCGCGCTGCACACCTACATACGCAGCGATTTGCGTTCAGCGCTTGTCACAGCCAGTATGCTGGGAACGACACTGGAGCAATATTTGGCTGGCCACACGGACTAGTAACTTCCGAATTTGATGATTTTTAGCTAGTCCGACGTGATTTTGGGTGGCCAATGGCCAGCGGACCATCGCCAATTTCGAACCCTGAGTAGAGAATACCCTTAACCCGTGGAGGACGGGCTGATTTTGCTACAACGCGCATTTCCCATAGACCTATGCCCGAGTATACTCGGGACTCGTCCTCAACGAGTTAACACATAGTGTACAGCTTTCTCACTGATCTCTAAGTACACACACAGCCGAAAAAATCTCACCTGGAGTCGACCATTGCCAATGAGCATATGCTTCGATGCTTGTACCTGCTGATATGTGCCTTGCGGGCCCCAAGCACTATGCGTATTTGTGATATCAAATGTACCCCAGTGGGCAGTGAATGGAGACTGATTCAAGTGGACTGCCTATGTTTCCCAATGCTACCAGGTCTTAAATAAGAATTACATAAAATGACTTTTCTTTACAGTTAATTTGAACTATTCTGTGTGTATGTAAATTTTCTTTGCAGTAAACTTGAACAATTCTGTGTGTATGTAAATGTGGATGATGCACTTTCCAAAGCCTTGGTAGAGAAAAATAACAAAGGTGAGGCAGAGAAAAGACAAAAATGTTTCAAAAGCAGAATGAAAAAAAAAAACATTCGTATACAGCACCCATTTCATACTCTCTTGATAAAACACACTCTAATGAAAACTGAACTGTCCCCAAGATGACACAAAGACATGCAAACCAAATGTTGGGGCCAGGTTGTTCTAAATACCTTGAATCCATGCAAGTAAAGCTGTCCAGTAGAGGTGAACACACATTATTATTTGGAAGCACTACTTCTGGTATTCTTGCTGAAATGACTCACGCGAGCATAAACACACAGACAGTCACTCATACATCATGAACTTAACAAAAAGTAGAATACCCAACTCCATATTTATGCCTCCATGATTAAAGTCTCCTTTTAAATGCATGAACATAAATATTGCTGGCCCAAATGGCATCAGTACTATAAGGCCAATATATACAAATGTTAACACTGCTCAAACCCATGTCAGCACACTACAAGAACCGCTGGGCCCATAGGCTAGCAAGCAGACTTCTGGCCTGCCTGGATCATAGACATTCATTCACCTGTTGGACAGAAGAGGAATCTTGGCTGGCCTAGGTACTGGAATGCCTCGTTTGTGACTGAAACCTGAGCGTGGGCAAAGGATTGAAAGACTTCTGTGTCGGCAACGCTCATCTCGGTGTCGATGTCATCGAAGAGGAGAGCGAAGGCCTCACAGCCAAACTGGCTGACCTGCAGAGACGGAGGGCATTTGAGAATGAGGGGGAAAAGGGGATTGCGGATATCTTAATCATGCGTTCAAAATGAGAAGAGCATGCTTCATGAGAAACGTTGTGCACACGTTGCACAATAAGCTTTGCCCATGGTCTGTCCAACCAAGCAACATCTAAATCATGCAATGAAGATTCAATAAAAATATTTTTATGGTCCAACAGAAGGGGGAGATTAATAAGCTCATTACAAAGCATTTCCATATAACCTGTGTATGAATGGAGTATATCAGAAAAAGGCGCTGGCGGCTCAGTGCACTGTGTCATAGATAGCTGTCAGATGAATTTATGAATGATAAACTGAAACTCAATGAATGATGAAATGGTTACTTGTGTTAATGTGTCCTCATGAGCTATAAACAGTTTTGACTCAGTTGTGCCCTCTCCTATTTCTTGTTGACTGCTAAAAGACTAAGTCGCAAAAGGCGTGGTCAGACTGGCAAAAGATTGAGAAGTTTAAGATTGCGTTCATTGAGTTCTTGAAGTTTTGCCAGTGTGACTGCAAACTTCCCACGGAACTTCCTGCGAACCTTCTTGTGAAACTTCCCACTCCGAGGGATATTTCCTCTCTCCCGCCAAATTATTGTGACCGCTATAAACCAAAACTTCACGATCTTTGTCACGTGACCAATCCATCACCTGTTTGCGGACAGTGCCTCCGAAGCGCAAGCTATTGTGTTGTACAGGTGTTCATAGTTACGTCACAATCACTAGCCATCAGACGGCGTGCTCTTTCTCCATCCTTGCACATGCCCACCAATGACCAAAACTTCTCAATCCAAAGCTCGAGAAGTTTGACTGCCAGTGTGACCGGATGTCAAAAGATCGTGAAGACTTTGGGATCTTACACTTCTCAATCTTTTGCCAGTCTGACCATGCCGAATGTTAACACAGAAATATCTCATAATTTGTACAAACACTGCACGGTTATGGGTAGTTTCCTGGTAATTGATGACAACTTTTCATTCAATCTGACAAATATCAGAGAGAATTTCTTATCAATATTTTCCCTAACAAGCCTACTGCATATATCTGAACCTGATGATACAAATGTATCATTCAAACATGTAGGGGTTGCATGACTAAAATTTCATTTTACGTTCATGCATACCTGAAGTATAACTTCTCAGACAAATTACACATTTGATTAACTTTTGCCAGCTCATACAAGTGCATCTTGACCTACAGTGTATGGCCTGTATTCGGCATAGCATGTGCAGAACATGAATACCACCTCTGAGCTGGTGTCATACCATTCCCTCTAGCATCCCATCATGTATCCTGTGACCATAAAGCTAAAACATTCTCAGAAGGGTTCAAATTTCATCTTCCACCATTTCAAATTTGCTTCCAATACATTGAAAAGGCTCTACCACGAAACTTGTCTGGCTGATGTAATATGCAGGTATAACAAGTTGTTTTTGGAGTATTTTGAGATTAATTATGTGTGAAATGGAGTCGGTCTACCAGATTTTTTTTTTTATTCCTGACAAGGTCCTCCAGATTCAGTATTGGGTATTGTAGAACACTACTCGTATGTGACGATCATATCGTACCCCAGCAGTAGCACTGAATTGCATGCAGCTAACAAGCTGCTGCATGCAATTCACTCCCGTGTGATAAATACAGCTAGCTGGCCCGACAAATTGTAATCGCTAAATATGAATATAAAACTTCATGTAGCTATCAAGATCTGGTACACTCCGAGATTGCAGTACATTTGGTGAACCAATTTGGATAGTGTTTTGCATTTTAGTCAATACCCAACTGGAACCGTGATATCACTGTTATTTCACATATCATGTCTCCGTTCCAGAGTAAAATTCAACAGTTTCTGCAGGAATATGTGAACTATGATTTGCCTTGAACATGTCTGTGACATGCAAAATTCTATCGCATTCAAAAGACATGCCATGTGACAAACTGCAAGTGTTGTATGTTGTTAAACGCTATTTGTTTAACAATATGGTAGACAGGTGCCATTTAAGAATCATATGACATTTTACCAATCATGACTGTTTTAATCACAGTCATACACATAGTGTATGAGATATATATTACCTCTGACCCTTCATAGAATATTAAATTCAGGTAGAAATGTCAAGAGATACACAGAGGAACAAAAACATGCAATTAGAGCAATTATGCTTCCCACATAGTACCAGACAGAACCAAAAGATTGAATGATTTTAACCTCTAAATGCTCATTACACAAAAAGAGAGAGAGAAAAAAAAAGAAAAAAGCAGAAGATAGTAAAGATATGACAAAGCCATACAAAAAAAAAAGAAAGAAAGAAAGGACATGGGCGGACAACCATGCTTTTTTCATACAAAGCCATACAATCTCTCTGAGGTCACAATTTTACAGTTATCACCATGACAGAGTAATGGGACACTTAAAGTGCCAATTTCAAGGTGAGTTATGGTAACAATTTGATCAATGAAATAAGTTTATATTTCTGGACAACAGATAAGAAATGTTGACAGAATAGCAGTAATAATTACACGGATACAGCACACACAGCTATCACATACATTGTACGTGACTGTTTGTGCAAATTTGGGAGTCTTTCCTCTCTTTCTGTCCGTCTGTCTGTCTGTCTGTTTGTCTCTCTGTTTTTCCCTTTTGTTTGCTGCAGCTGAATAGAGCATCTTGCAAATATTTGAAGTAGCTACAAGAACAATTTGAACAATTCAACACATGGCAGCTCCTTTGCAATTCTATCCAGGTCAAATAAACAAACTTGGATCAACCAAGCATACTGTATTTGGTAGTGCATATATTGTATTGCACACACGAGACACCGTCAGGTATATTCTGCAATGACATGTCCATCTGCATGGTACAGGTCTTTGATTCACAAATTAAAATCCAATTATTCATTCAATACTTAATATTTTTAGAATAAGAACTATTTTTCTTTATCATTTGTCCAAAAGGAAAAAACAACGTTAAGAGTAAAAGTTTTTCATGTAAGGTCAAAAAAAAAGCAGCTGATTTTCTTTCTGTAAAAAAAAAAAAAAAGAAAAAAAAAGAGAGAGAAATCAATACATGTCCTGTTTGACACATCAAATGCTTGAGTGTCACCACTGAATTCAAGTCAGAATTGATTAACTTCACATCAGAAATTAATATGCAACTCATGTTCAGTCTTTTACTTTCAATAGCTATATTTTCTATAGGTAATAAGATCTGAACTGTCTTGCTTCCAGAGAAAATCTACAAGCTTTCTACAATCATGTTTGTCCTTTCAGAGAAACTCTAAATGGCTAGTAGCCTCTCGACATACAATTGTATCATTACAATCCAGAACCATTAAAAAAAAAAAAAAAAAAAAGAAAGAGTATATCCTGTTGGCATGACAAAGTCATGCCTAATTGCACTTCACTTTAAAAAAAAGAACAAAATCACTTTCAAGACTGATCAGAAACAATAAGAAAAGGTTTAATGACTGTCTAGAGTTTCAGAAGTATGGTATCTAAACTTTCATGCATGCACTTTGTACCTGCTCCAATTTCCTCTTGAGACTTGTGACCTCTTTGGGATTGGAGAAAGTGATGTCGAGGCCCGGTGAAAGGGCGTAGACGAAGAGAACATCCTGCTCCTTAGCTGCTGTGATTAGGCTGGTCAGTTG